>NC_092166.1:10050505-10352867 GCF_045791955.1 Oncorhynchus clarkii lewisi | reverse complement strand
GAGCTATAGACAGGAAGTACCAGTACCAGATCAATGTGGAGCTATAGACAGGGAGTACCAGTACCAGATCAATGTGGAGCTATAGACAGGAAGTACCAGTACCAGATCAATGTGGAGCTATAGACAGGAAGTACCAGTACCAGATCAATGTGGAGCTATAGACAGGGAGTACCAGTACCAGATTAATGTGGAGCTATAGACAGGAAGTACCAGTACCAGATTAATGTGGAGCTATAGACAGGAAGTACCAGATGTGGAGCTATAGACAGGAAGTACCAGTACCAGATTAATGTGGAGCTATAGACAGGAAGTACCAGTACCAGATTAATGTGGAGCTATAGACAGGAAGTACCAGTACCAGATCAGGGAGTACCAGTACCAGATCAATGTGGAGCTATAGACAGGAAGTACCAGTACCAGATTAATGTGGAGCTATAGTACCAGATCAATGTGGAGCTATAGACAGGAAGTACCAGTACCAGATCAATGTGGAGCTATAGACAGGTACCAGAGTACCAGGAAGTACCAGTACCAGATCAATGTGGAGCTATAGACAGGGAGTACCAGATGTTAATGTGGAGCTATAGACAGGTACCAGTACCAGATTAATGTGGATCTATAGACAGGAAGTACCAATGTGGAGCTATAGACAGGAAATACCAGTACCAGATCTATGTGGAGCCAGTACCAGTACCAGATCAATGTGGAGCCAGTACCAGATTAATGTGGAGCTATAGACAGGGAGTACCAGATCTATGTGGAGCTATAGACAGGAAGATGTGGAGCTATAGACAGTACCAGATTAATGTGGAGCTATAGACAGGGAGTACCAGTACCAGATTAATGTGGAGCTATAGACAGGAAGTACCAGATCAATGTGGAGCTATAGACAGGAAGATACCAGATTAATGTGGAGCTATAGACAGGAAGTACCAGTACCAGATCAATGTGGAGCTATAGACAGGAAGTACCAGTACCAGATCAATGTGGAGCTATAGACAGGAAGTACCAGTACCAGATTAATGTGGAGCTATAGACAGGAAGTACCAGTACCAGATCAATGTGGAGCTATAGACAGGAAGTACCAGTACCAGATCAATGTGGAGCTATAGACAGGAAGTACCAGTACCAGATCAATGTGGAGCTATAGACAGGAAGTACCAGTACCAGATTAATGTGGAGCTATAGACAGGGAGTACCAGTACCAGATCAATGTGGAGCTATAGACAGGAAGTACCAGTACCAGATCAATGTGGAGCTATAGACAGGAAGTACCAGTACCAGATCAATGTGGAGCTATAGACAGGAAGTACCAATACCAGATTAATGTGGAGCTATAGACAGGAAGTACCAGTACCAGATCAATGTGGAGCTATAGACAGGAAGTACCAGTACCAGATCAATGTGGAGCTATAGACAGGAAGTACCAGTACCAGATTAATGTGGAGCTATAGACAGGAAGTACCAGTACCAGATCAATGTGGAGCTATAGACAGGAAGTACCAGTACCAGATCAATGTGGAGCTATAGACAGGAAGTACCAGTACCAGATGTGGAATAGACAGGAAGTGGAGCTATAGACAGGAAGTACCAGTACCAGATTAATGTGGAGCTATAGACAGGAAGTACCAGTACCAGATCAATGTGGAGCTATAGACAGGAAGTACCAGTACCAGATCAATGTGGAGCTATAGACAGGGAGTACCAGTACCAGATTAATGTGGAGCTATGGAGACAGGAAGTACCAGTACCAGATCAATGTGGAGCTATAGACAGGGAGTACCAGTACCAGATCAATGTGGAGCTATAGACAGGAAGTACCAGTACCAGATCAATGTGGAGCTATAGACCAGATCAATGTGGAGGACAGTACCAGATTAATGTGGAGCTATAGACAGGAAGTACCAGTACCAGATCAATGTGGAGCTATAGACAGGAAGTACCAGTACCAGATCAATGTGGAGCTATAGACAGGAAGTACCAGTACCAGATTAATGTGGAGCTATAGACAGGAAGTACCAGTACCAGATCAATGTGGAGCTATAGACAGGAAGTACCAGTACCAGATCAATGTGGAGCTATAGACAGGGAGTACCAGTACCAGATTAATGTGGAGCTATAGACAGGAAGTACCAGTACCAGATTAATGTGGAGCTATAGACAGGAAGTACCAGTACCAGATCAATGTGGAGCTATAGACAGGAAGTACCAGTACCAGATCAATGTGGAGCTATAGACAGGGAGTACCAGTACCAGATTAATGTGGAGCTATAGACAGGAAGTACCAGTACCAGATTAATGTGGAGCTATAGACAGGGAGTACCAGTACCAGATTAATGTGGAGCTATAGACAGGGAGTACCAGTACCAGATCAATGTGGAGCTATAGACAGGAAGTACCAGTACCAGATCAATGTGGAGCTATAGACAGGAAGTACCAGTACCAGATCAATGTGGAGCTATAGACAGGAAGTACCAGTACCAGATTAATGTGGAGCTATAGACAGGAAGTACCAGTACCAGATCAATGTGGAGCTATAGACAGGAAGTACCAGTACCAGATCAATGTGGAGCTATAGACAGGGAAGTACCAGTAACCGGATTAATGTGGAGCTATAGACAGGAAGTACCAGTACCAGATTAATGTGGAGCTATAGACAGGAAGTACCAGTACCAGATCAATGTGGAGCTATAGACAGGAAGTACCAGTACCAGATCAATGTGGAGCTATAGACAGGGAGTACCAGTACCAGATTAATGTGGAGCTATAGACAGGAAGTACCAGTACCAGATCAATGTGGAGCTATAGACAGGAAGTACCAGTACCAGATTAATGTGGAGCTATAGACAGGGAGTACCAGTACCAGATTAATGTGGAGCTATAGACAGGGAGTACCAGTACCAGATTAATGTGGAGCTATAGACAGGAAGTACCAGTACCAGATTAATGTGGAGCTATAGACAGGGAGTACCAGTACCAGATTAATGTGGAGCTATAGACAGGAAGTACCAGATCTATGTGGAGCTATAGACATTGAGTACCAGTACCAGATTAATGTGGAGCTATAGACAGGAAGTACCAGTACCAGATCAATGTGGAGCTATAGACAGGAAGTACCAGTACCAGATTAATGTAGCTATAGACAGGAAGTACCAGTACCAGATTAATGTGGAGCTATAGACAGGAAGTACCAGTACCAGATCAATGTGGAGCTATAGACAGGAAGTACCAGTACCAGATTAATGTGGAGCTATAGACAGGAAGTACCAGATCAATGTGGAGCTGTAGACAGGAAGTACCAGTACCAGATTAATGTGGAGCTATAGACAGGAAGTACCAGTACCAGATTAATGTGGAGCTATAGACAGGAAGTACCAGTACCAGATCAATGTGGAGCCATAGACAGGGAGTACCAGTACCAGATCAATGTGGAGCTATCGACAGGAAGTACCAGATCTATGTGGAGCTACAGACAGGAAGTACCAGTACCAGATTAATGTGGAGCTATAGACAGGAAGTACCAGTACCAGATCAATGTGGAGCTATAGACAGGAAGTACCAGATCTATGTGGAGCTATAGACAGGAAGTACCAGTACCAGATCAATGTGGAGCTATAGACAGGTAGTACCAGTACCAGATTAATGTGGAGCTATAGACAGGGAGTACCAGTACCAGATCAATGTGGAGCTATAGACAGGAAGTACCAGTACCAGATTAATGTGGAGCTATAGACAGGAAGTACCAGTACCAGATTAATGTGGAGCTATAGACAGGAAGTACCAGTACCAGATCAATGTGGAGCTATAGACAGGGAGTACCAGTACCAGATTAATGTGGAGCTATAGACAGGAAGTACCAGTACCAGATTAATGTGGAGCTATAGACAGGAAGTACCAGTACCAGATCAATGTGGAGCTATAGACAGGGAGTACCAGTACCAGATTCATGTGGAGCTATAGACAGGAAGTACCAGTACCAGATTAATGTGGAGCTATAGACAGGAAGTACCAGTACCAGATTAATGTGGAGCTATAGACAGGGAGTACCAGTACCAGATTAATGTGGAGCTATAGACAGGGAGTACCAGTACCAGATCAATGTGGAGCTATAGACAGGGAGTACCAGTACCAGATCAATGTGGAGCTATAGACAGGAAGTACCAGTACCAGATTAATGTGGAGCTATAGACAGGAAGTACCAGTACCAGATTAATGTGGAGCTATAGACAGGGAGTACCAGTACCAGATTAATGTGGAGCTATAGACAGGAAGTACCAGTACCAGATTAATGTGGAGCTATAGACAGGAAGTACCAGTACCAGATTAATGTGGAGCTATAGACAGGGAGTACCAGTACCAGATTAATGTGGAGCTATAGACAGGGAGTACCAGTACCAGATCAATGTGGAGCTATAGACATGAAGTACCAGTACCAGATCAATGTGGATCTATAGACAGGAAGTACCAGTACCAGATCAATGTGGAGCAATAGAAAGGAAGTACCAGTACCAGATTAATGTGGAGCTATAGACAGGAAGTACCAGTACCAGATCAATGTGGAGCTATAGACAGGAAGTACCAGTACCAGATCAATGTGGAGCTATAGACAGGGAGTACCAGTAACCGGATTAATGTGGAGCTATAGACAGGAAGTACCAGTACCAGATTAATGTGGAGCTATAGACAGGAAGTACCAGTACCAGATCAATGTGGAGCTATAGACAGGAAGTACCAGTACCAGATCAATGTGGAGCTATAAACAGGGAGTACCAGTACCAGATTAATGTGGAGCTATAGACAGGAAGTACCAGTACCAGATTAATGTGGAGCTATAGACAGGAAGTACCAGTACCAGATCAATGTGGAGCTATAGACAGGAAGTACCAGTACCAGATCAATGTGGAGCTATAGACAGGAAGTACCAGTACCAGATCAATGTGGAGCTATAGACAGGAAGTACCAGTACCAGATTAATGTGGAGCTATAGACAGGAAGTACCAGTACCAGATCAATGTGGAGCTATAGACAGGAAGTACCAGTACCAGATCTATGTGGAGCTATAGACAGGAAGTACCAGTACCAGATCAATGTGGAGCTATAGACAGGAAGTACCAGTACCAGATTAATGTGGAGCTATAGACAGGAAGTACCAGTACCAGATCAATGTGGAGCTATAGACAGGGAGTACCAGTACCAGATCAATGTGGAGCTATAGACAGGAAGTACCAGTACCAGATCAATGTGGAGCTATCGACAGGAAGTACCAGTACCAGATTAATGTGGAGCTATAGACAGGAAGTACCAGTACCAGATTAATGTGGAGCTATAGACAGGAAGTACCAGATCAATGTGGAGCTATAGACAGGAAGTACCAGTACCAGATTAATGTGGAGCTATAGACAGGAAGTACCAGTACCAGATTAATGTGGAGCTATAGACAGGAAGTACCAGTACCAGATCAATGTGGAGCTATAGACAGGGAGTACCAGTACCAGATCAATGTGGAGCTATCGACAGGAAGTACCAGATCTATGTGGAGCTATAGACAGGAAGTACCAGTACCAGATTAATGTGGAGCTATAGACAGGAAGTACCAGTACCAGATCAATGTGGAGCTATAGACAGGGAGTACCAGTACCAGATTAATGTGGAGCTATAGACAGGAAGTACCAGATCTATGTGGAGCTATAGACAGGAAGTACCAGTACCAGATCAATGTGGAGCTATAGACAGGGAGTACCAGTACCAGATTAATGTGGAGCTATAGACAGGGAGTACCAGTACCAGATCAATGTGGAGCTATAGACAGGAAGTACCAGTACCAGATTAATGTGGAGCTATAGACAGGAAGTACCAGTACCAGATCAATGTGGAGCTATAGACAGGGAGTACCAGTACCAGATTAATGTGGAGCTATAGACAGGGAGTACCAGTACCAGATTAATGTGGAGCTATAGACAGGAAGTACCAGTACCAGATTAATGTGGAGCTATAGACAGGGAGTACCAGTACCAGATTAATGTGGAGCTATAGACAGGGAGTACCAGTACCAGATTAATGTGGATCTATAGACAGGAAGTAACAGTACCAGATCAATGTGGAGCTATAGACAGGAAGTACCAGTACCAGATCTATGTGGAGCTATAGACAGGAAGTACCAGTACCAGATCAATGTGGAGCTATAGACAGGGAGTACCAGTACCAGATTAATGTGGAGCTATAGACAGGGAGTACCAGATCTATGTGGAGCTATAGACAGGAAGTACCAGTACCAGATCAATGTGGAGCTATAGACAGGGAGTACCAGTACCAGATTAATGTGGAGCTATAGACAGGGAGTACCAGTACCAGATCAATGTGGAGCTATAGACAGGAAGTACCAGTACCAGATTAATGTGGAGCTATAGACAGGAAGTACCAGTACCAGATCAATGTGGAGCTATAGACAGGAAGTACCAGTACCAGATCAATGTGGAGCTATAGACAGGAAGTACCAGTACCAGATTAATGTGGAGCTATAGACAGGGAGTACCAGTACCAGATCAATGTGGAGCTATAGACAGGAAGTACCAGTACCAGATCAATGTGGAGCTATAGACAGGAAGTACCAGTACCAGATCAATGTGGAGCTATAGACAGGAAGTACCAGTACCAGATTAATGTGGAGCTATAGACAGGAAGTACCAGTACCAGATCAATGTGGAGCTATAGACAGGAAGTACCAGTACCAGATCAATGTGGAGCTATAGACAGGGAGTACCAGTACCAGATCAATGTGGAGCTATCGACAGGAAGTACCAGATCTATGTGGAGCTATAGACAGGAAGTACCAGTACCAGATTAATGTGGAGCTATAGACAGGAAGTACCAGTACCAGATCAATGTGGAGCGATAGACAGGGAGTACCAGTACCAGATTAATGTGGAGCTATAGACAGGAAGTACCAGATCTATGTGGAGCTATAGACAGGAAGTACCAGTACCAGATCAATGTGGAGCTATAGACAGGGAGTACCAGTACCAGATTAATGTGGAGCTATAGACAGGGAGTACCAGTACCAGATCAATGTGGAGCTATAGACAGGAAGTACCAGTACCAGATTAATGTGGAGCTACAGACAGGAAGTACCAGTACCAGATCAATGTGGAGCTATAGACAGGGAGTACCAGTACCAGATTAATGTGGAGCTATAGACAGGGAGTACCAGTACCAGATTAATGTGGAGCTATAGACAGGAAGTACCAGTACCAGATTAATGTGGAGCTATAGACAGGGAGTACCAGTACCAGATTAATGTGGAGCTATAGACAGGAAGTACCAGTACCAGATTAATGTGGATCTATAGGCAGGAAGTAACAGTACCAGATCAATGTGGAGCTATAGACAGGAAGTACCAGTACCAGATCAATGTGGAGCTATAGACAGGGAGTACCAGTACCAGATTAATGTGGAGCTATAGACAGGGAGTACCAGATCTATGTGGAGCTATAGACAGGAAGTACCAGTACCAGATCAATGTGGAGCTATAGACAGGGAGTACCAGTACCAGATTAATGTGGAGCTATAGACAGGAAGTACCAGTACCAGATTAATGTGGAGCTATAGACAGGAAGTACCAGTACCAGATCAATGTGGAGCTATAGACAGGAAGTACCAGTACCAGATCAATGTGGAGCTATAGACAGGAAGTACCAGTACCAGATTAATGTGGAGCTATAGACAGGGAGTACCAGTACCAGATCAATGTGGAGCTATAGACAGGAAGTACCAGTACCAGATCAATGTGGAGCTATAGACAGGAAGTACCAGTACCAGATCAATGTGGAGCTATAGACAGGAAGTCCCAGTACCAGATTAATGCGGAGCTATAGACAGGAAGTACCAGTACCAGATCAATGTGGAGCTATAGACAGGAAGTACCAGTACCAGATCAATGTGGAGCTATTGACAGGAAGTACCAGTACCAGATTAATGTGGAGCTATAGACAGGAAGTACCAGTACCAGATCAATGTGGAGCTATAGACAGGAAGTACCAGTACCAGATCAATGTGGAGCTATAGACAGGGAGTACCAGTACCAGATTAATGTGGAGCTATAGACAGGAAGTACCAGTACCAGATTAATGTGGAGCTATAGACAGGAAGTACCAGTACCAGATCAATGTGGAGCTATAGACAGGAAGTACCATTACCAGATCAATGTGGAGCTATAGACAGGGAGTACCAGTACCAGATTAATGTGGAGCTATAGACAGGAAGTACCAGTACCAGATTAATGTGGAGCTATAGACAGGAAGTACCAGTACCAGATTAATGTGGAGCTATAGACAGGGAGTACCAGTACCAGATTAATGTGGAGCTATAGACAGGGAGTACCAGTACCAGATCAATGTGGAGCTATAGACAGGAAGTACCAGTACCAGATCAATGTGGAGCTATAGACAGGAAGTACCAGTACCAGATCAATGTGGAGCTATAGACAGGAAGTACCAGTACCAGATTAATGTGGAGCTATAGACAGGAAGTACCAGTACCAGATCAATGTGGAGCTATAGACAGGAAGTACCAGTACCAGATCAATGTGGAGCTATAGACAGGGAATACCACTAACCGGATTAATGTGGAGCTATAGACAGGAAGTACCAGTACCAGATTAATGTGGAGCTATAGACAGGAAGTACCAGTACCAGATCAATGTGGAGCTATAGACAGGAAGTACCAGTACCAGATCAATGTGGAGCTGTAGACAGGGAGTACCAGTACCAGATTAATGTGGAGCTATAGACAGGAAGTACCAGTACCAGATTAATGTGGAGCTATAGACAGGAAGTACCAGTACCAGATCAATGTGGAGCTATAGACAGGAAGTACCAGTACCAGATCAATGTGGAGCTATAGACAGGAAGTACCAGTACCAGATCAATGTGGAGCTATAGACAGGAAGTACCAGTACCAGATTAATGTGGAGCTATAGACAGGAAGTACCAGTACCAGATGAATGTGGAGCTATAGACAGGGAGTACCAGTACCAGATTAATGTGGAGCTATAGACAGGGAGTACCAGTACCAGATCAATGTGGAGCTATAGACAGGGAGTACCAGTACCAGATCAATGTGGAGCTATAGACAGGGAGTACCAGTACCAGATTAATGTGGAGCTATAGACAGGGAGTACCAGTACCAGATTAATGTGGAGCTATAGACAGGAAGTACCAGTACCAGATTAATGTGGAGCTATAGACAGGAAGTACCAGTACCAGATTAATGTGGAGCTATAGACAGGACGTACCAGTACCAGATCAATGTGGAGCTATAGACAGTGAGTACCAGTACCAGATCAATGTGGAGCTATAGACAGGAAGTACCAGTACCAGATTAATGTGGAGCTATAGACAGGAAGTACCAGTACCAGATTAATGTGGAGCTATAGACAGGAAGTACCAGTACCAGATTAATGTGGAGCTATAGACAGGAAGTACCAGTACCAGATTAATGTGGAGCTATAGACAGGAAGTACCAGTACCAGATTAATGTGGAGCTAACGACAGGGAGTACCAGTACCAGATTAATGTGGAGCTATCGACAGGGAGTACCAGTACCAGATCAATTTGGAGCTATAGACAGGAAGTACCAGTACCAGATTAATGTGGAGCTATCGACAGGGAGTACCAGTACCAGATTAATGTGGAGCTATAGACAGGAAGTACCAGTACCATATCAATGTGGAGCTATAGACAGGAAGTACCAGTACCAGATTAATGTGGAGCTATAGACAGGAAGTACCAGTACAAGATCAATGTGGAGCTATAGACAGGAAGTACCAGTACCAGATTAATGTGGAGCTATAGACAGGAAGTACCAGTACCAGATCAATGTGGAGCTATAGACAGGGAGTACCAGTACCAGATTAATGTGGAGCTATAGACAGGAAGTACCAGTACCAGATCAATGTGGAGCTATAGACAGGGAGTACCAGTACCAGATTAATGTGGAGCTATAGACAGGGAGTACCAGTACCAGATCAATGTGGAGCTATAGACAGGGAGTACCAGTACCAGATTAATGTGGAGCTATAGACAGGAAGTACCAGTACCAGATCAATGTGGAGCTATAGACAGGGAGTACCAGTACCAGATCAATGTGGAGCTATAGACAGGGAGTACCAGTACCAGATCAATGTGCAGCTATAGACAGGGAGTTCCAGATCAATGTGCAGCTATAGACAGGGAGTACCAGTACCAGATCAATGTGCAGCTATAGACAGGAAGTACCAGTACCAGATCAATGTGCAGCTATAGACAGGGAGTACCAGATCAATGTGCATCTATAGACAGGGAGTACCAGTACCAGATCAATGTGCAGAGGTATAGACAGGGAGTACCAGATCAATGTGCAGAGGTATATACAGGGAGTACCAGTACCAGATCAATGTGCAGAGGTATATACAGGGAGTACCAGATCAATGTGCATCTATAGACAGGGAGTACCAGTACCAGATCAATGTGCAGAGGTATAGACAGGGAGTACCAGATCAATGTGCAGAGGTATATACAGGGAGTACCAGTACCAGATCAATGTGCATCTATAGACAGGGAGTACCAGTACCAGATCAATGTGCAGAGGTATAGACAGGGAGTACCAGATCAATGTGCAGAGGTATATACAGGGAGTACCAGTACCAGATCAATGTGCAGAGGTATAGACAGGGAGTACCAGATCAATGTGCAGAGGTATAAACTGGGAGTACCAGATCAATGTGCAGAGGTATATACAGGGAGTACCAGATCAATGTGCAGAGGTATATACAGGGAGTACCAGTACCAGATCAATGTGCAGAGGTATAAACTGGGAGTACCAAATCAATGTGCAGAGGTATATACAGGGAGTACCAGATCAATGTGCAGAGGTATATACAGGGAGTACCAGATCAATGTGCAGAGGTATATACAGGGAGTACCAGATCAATGTGCAGAGGTATAGACAGGGAGTACCAGATCAATGTGCAGAGGTATAAACTGGGAGTACCAGATCAATGTGCAGAGGTATAAACTGGGAGTACCAGATCAATGTGCAGAGGTATAAACTGGGAGTACCAGATCAATGTGCAGAGGTATAAACAGGAAGTACCAGATCAATGTGCAGAGGTATAAACAGGAAGTACCAGATCAATGTGCAGAGGTACGGGGTACTTGAGGTAGATTTGTACATGAAGGCAAAATGACCAGATAATAAGAATAGATAATAATAATAAGAGTCAAATAAACAACAGAGCAGCAACAGCACATTATTCATGTAAGAGTGAGTGAGTGAGTGTCTGTTTATGGATGTGTGTTTGTGTTGTGTCGGTATGCATGTGTGTGTGTGTCTGTTTATGCATGTGTGTTTGTGTTGTGTCGGTATGCATGTGTGTGTGTGTGTGTGTGCGTATGTAGTGTTTGAATGTGTGAGGGTTTTGTGTGGGAGTGACAGTTTAGTGTGTGTGTATATGGTGTGTATATAGTCTAGTGAGTGTGTGTATATAGTCTAGTGAGTGTGTGTATATGGTGTGTATATATAGTCTAGTGAGTGTGTATATATGGTGTGTATATATAGTCTAGTGAGTGTGTGTATATAGTCTAGTGAGTGTGTGTATATGGTGTGTATATAGTCTAGTGAGTGTGTGTATATAGTCTAGTGAGTGTGTGTATATGGTGTGTATATAGTCTAGTGAGTGTGTGTATATGGTGTGTATATAGTCTAGTGAGTGTGTGTATATGGTGTGTATATATAGTCTAGTGAGTGTGTGTATATAGTCTAGTGAGTGTGTATATATAGTCTAGTGAGTGTGTGTATATAGTCTAGTGATTGTGTGTATATGGTGTGTATATAGTCTAGTGAGTGTGTGTATATGGTGTGTATATAGTCTCGTGAGTGTGTGTATATGGTGTGTATATAGTCTAGTGAGTGTGTGTATATGGTGTGTGTATATAGTCTAGTGAGTGTGTGTATATGGTGTGTATATAGACTAGTGAGTGTGTGTATATAGTCTAGTGAGTGTGTGTATATGGTGTGTATATAGACTAGTGAGTGTGTATATATGGTGTGTATATATAGTCTAGTGAGTGTGTGTATATGGTGTGTATATATAGTCTAGTGAGTGTGTGTATATGGTGTGTATATAGTCTAGTGAGTGTGTGTATATGGTGAGTATATAGTCTAGTGAGTGTGTGTATATGGTGTGTATATAGTCTAGTGAGTGTGTGTATATGGTGTGTATATATAGTCTAGTGAGTGTGTGTATATGGTGAGTATATAGTCTAGTGAGTGTGTGTATATGGTGTGTATAGTCTAGTGAGTGTGTGTATATGGTGTGTATATATAGACTAGTGAGTGTGTGTATATGGTGTGTATATAGTCTAGTGAGTGTGTGTATATGGTGTGTGTATATAGACTAGTGAGTGTGCGTAGGTTCAGTGCAAGATATAGTCAGTGCAGATAGATCGGGAGACCATTTAGCGGTCTGGCTATTTTGCAGTCTTATGGCTTGGGGGTATAAACTGTCTCGGAGCCGGTTGGTCCGAGAGCTGATGCTCTGGTGCCGTTTGCCGGACGGTAGAAGAGTGAACAGTTTATGACTTGGCTGGAGTCCTTGGCAATTATTTTCAGCCTCCTGAGGGGGAAGAGGCGCTGCCGTGCCCTTTTCACGACTGTGTGGGTGTGTGTGGTCCATTTTAAGTCCTTAGTGATGTGGACGCCAAGGAACTTGAAGCTCTCGACTCGCTCTACAACAGCCCTGTCGATGTGAATGGGGGCATGTTCTACCCTCTGTTTTCTATAGGCCACGATCAGCTCCTTGGTTTAATTGCAGTTGAGGGAGAGGTTGTTGTTCTGGCACCATGCTGTTAACTCTCTGAGCTCCTCCCTGTAGACGGACTCATCGGCATCGGTGATCAGGCCTACCACCGTCGTGTCGTCAACAAACTTGATGATGGTGTTGAAGTCGTGCGTGGCCACGCAGTCGTGGGTGAACAGGGAGTACAGGAGGGGTCTAAGCACACACCCCTGAGAGTCCCCTGTGTTAAGGCTCAGCATGGCGGAGGTGTTTTGCCTACCTTCAGCACCTGGGGCCAGCACGTCAAAAAATCAGGAATAGGCAGAGAAGTAACTCTTTGATGCTAATGGTTAATTGACAAAAGTAACAAAGGTAGATTGGTGCATCAGGCTGACATATTGCCTGAAACCTAAAGACATATGTTAGCCGCCCAAGCTAATGTCTAGGCTTACACTCAGAGGACTAAGAACTCGGACACACAGCGATAACAAATAGATAAAAGCAGTGGTTGGCTGTCCTATTGCCTCTGACCAGATTATCCCCCGTAATTTTCTTTACATTTTCTTTACATTTCCTGACCAAGTGTTGAACCGGAGTAAATCGGCACTGTTCGTCAACAACAAGCAGGTGATCATCGTTTTTTGCCGATGTTGTCGCAGTGTCTGAACCCCAAATACAATCTTGTGGTGTCCAGGAGATCCAAATTCAATCCCAGTCAGCCACATAGGTGCCCTGATGTGGATTAGTCTGTGAGGGGGACGAGGTCAAAAGGGGTTGAAGTGGTTCAGTGCTTCACCCTTGCATAATGGGTAACTTTGTCTGAAACCTGAAGACTTGCATTAGCTCCTCGGGCTAATATCTAAGCTTTAGCTCAGTGGGCTAACACAGTCCTTGGATGCACACAAAACACAGAGGTTTGAACCCTATCGTTCATGCATTATGTAAGTGAGCTTTCACCCAATGGCCCGTTTTGCAGTGTGGCAGAACCCATTTTGCTAAGTAAGTGCAGCTAATAAACAAAATCCGAGATGTCATTGAATCAAAGTTTGACATGTCTTGTGTTATGGCGACTTGACCAGTAAGAAAGTCTACAAGTTCACCAATACATCCGCAAGCGTTTGAACTCTCTGGAACTGTCCCGGGAACTAGGCCTGTTAGCATCAAGCTAATTGGAGAAGCAGAAAACATGCAGTGTAGACTTGGTGGTGTGTAGGCTCGCATTATTTGACATTATTATGGTATAATGAAAGGGACAGACTTTCTCCTCTGTTGCCCTCAACGTTGCCCTCGGTGACACCAATGTGACATCCCTCCCCTGTTGTTTACAAGCACTTATCTGTGTTCCCACTCATCCTGGTTTTTCACAAGGCAACCACAGAATCAGAAAGGATGCATTAGTTGAGTACTGAAGTTAATCAATTCCTATAAAATAGCTTTCTTCTCTCTGCAAGCTGATTTCTGACAATGTTCCCAATTAGCATTCTGTGTACTAGCATCCCACTGTTATGGTTTTCTCTACGGATCGGCCATCTTGTTTCTCGGCTAGGGAAGGAGTGCCCCTTGCCACCTGTAGAGTTTTCTGTGAAAAAAGTTATGCAATTTTAGGCTATGTCTGAGGTAATCAAGTACTATCTGATGAGCTATAAATTCCATTTATAATTCTGAGAATTATTAGCAAATAAAACATTGAGAAAGTGTTAGTTCCTGGCTGTACCTGTCCCCAGTCTTTGAAACTTTGAATGCCTGACTATGAAAAGCCAACTGACGTTGAATCCTGAAGTGTTGAACTGTTAACCCTCTATAGCCATCATGGTTATTATTTGACCCTGCTGATCATCTATGAACGTTTGAGCATCTTGAAAACGATCTGGCCTTAAGGCCACATGTACTCTTAAACCTCTACCTGGTAGAGACAGAATAGGACTGGCCACCCTACGGAGCGTGATTACTCTCTAGGTTTCTTCCTAGGTTTCTGCCTTTCTAGGGAGTTTTTCCAGGCTACTGTGCTTCTACCTCTGTTCTTCCTAGCCACTGTGCTTCTACCTCTGTTCTTCCTAGCCACTGTGCTTCTACCTCTGTTCGTTCTAGCTACTGTGTTTCTGCCTCTTTTCTTCCTGGCCACTGTGCTTCTACCTCTGTTCGTTCTAGCTACTGTGTTTCTACCTCTGTTCTTCCTAGCCACTGTGCTTCTACCTCTGTTCTTCCTGGCCACTGTGCTTCTACCTCTGTTTGTTCTGGCTACTGTGCTTCTGCCTCTGTTCTTCCTGGCCACTGTGCTTCTACCTCTGTTCGTTCTGGCTACTGTGTTTCTGCCTCTTTTCTTCCTGGCCACTGTGCTTCTGCCTCTGTTCGTTCTGGCCACTGTGCTTCTACCTCTGTTCTTCCTAGCTACTGTGCTTCTGCCTCTGTTCTTCCTGGCCACTGTGCTTCTACCTCTGTTCTTCCTAGCTACTGTGTTTCTGCCTCTTTTCTTCCTGGCCACTGTGCTTCTGCCTCTGTTCGTTCTGGCCACTGTGCTTCTACCTCTGTTCTTCCTAGCTACTGTGCTTCTGCCTCTGTTCTTCCTGGCCACTGTGCTTCTACCTCTGTTCGTTCTAGCCACTGTGCTTCTACCTCTGTTCTTCCTAGCTACTGTGCTTCTACCTCTGTTCGTTCTAGCTACTGTGTTTCTGCCTCTTTTCTTCCTGGCGACTGTGCTTCTGCCTCTGTTCGTTCTGGCCACTGTGCTTCTACCTCTGTTCTTCCTAGCTACTGTGTTTCTGCCTCTTTTCTTCCTGGCCACTGTGCTTCTACCTCTGTTCGTTCTGGCTACTGTGCTTCTACCTCTGTTCGTTCTGGCTACTGTGTTTCTGCCTCTTTTCTTCCTAGCTACTGTGCTTCTGCCTCTGTTCTTCCTGGCCACTGTGCTTCTACCTCTGTTCTTCCTAGCTACTGTGTTTCTGCCTCTTTTCTTCCTGGCCACTGTGCTTCTGCCTCTGTTCGTTCTGGCCACTGTGCTTCTACCTCTGTTCTTCCTAGCTACTGTGCTTCTGCCTCTGTTCTTCCTGGCCACTGTGCTTCTACCTCTGTTCGTTCTAGCCACTGTGCTTCTACCTCTGTTCTTCCTAGCTACTGTGCTTCTACCTCTGTTCGTTCTAGCTACTGTGTTTCTGCCTCTTTTCTTCCTGGCGACTGTGCTTCTGCCTCTGTTCGTTCTGGCCACTGTGCTTCTACCTCTGTTCTTCCTAGCTACTGTGCTTCTGCCTCTGTTCTTCCTGGCCACTGTGCTTCTACCTCTGTTCGTTCTAGCCACTGTGCTTCTACCTCTGTTCTTCCTAGCTACTGTGCTTCTACCTCTGTTCGTTCTAGCTACTGTGTTTCTGCCTCTTTTCTTCCTGGCCACTGTGCTTCTACCTCTGTTCGTTCTGGCTACTGTGCTTCTACCTCTGTTCGTTCTGGCTACTGTGTTTCTGCCTCTTTTCTTCCAGGCCACTGTGCTTCTACCTCTGCATTGCTTGCTCTATGGGGTTTTTGACCAGGTATCTACTGACGTAAAAAGGGCTTTATAAAATAGACTTGATTGATTGATTGAGTTCATTTGCATGACATACTCCTTGTAGAATGCAAGGGTCAAATATGTTTGGCCCAATAATACACTTTTTTTGATTAACACTAACAACTGTTAGTGGTAAAGTAGTTCTTACTAGTTCTTAATTAAAAATAAAATATATATATATAAGCAGTGTATCAGGAACATTATCCTCATATTCAACACTCAATCATAAAAATAAAAAAAAAGATTTATAAGCAGATCAAACTCATTGGTTGAAATCGTCATTTTGACCACATTTGGCCAACAGTATTTCATTTCATTCAGAACAGAAACTTCTCTTGTAGCACACAATAAGTGAAAAACAAGGGCTGCATTAATTTATAGCAAGCTGTCTGTTTAAAATCCACAGCTTGGTAGCATCTGGTATGTCATTAAGACCCATGGGCAATGTATCAGCGACAGTATCCTCTTACTCAACACCTGACTGCATGGATTACATTGCGAGACCACGTGCTTCAATTATTATTCCAACAGAAGCTAGAACGGTGTTTGTATAACAGAGTTCAAAAGGATTTCATCTTAGGCAAAAGCTTTGCAAAAACCCCACAAATATCTGGTTGACATTTGATCCTCCGCAGATAAGGTGTGCCTGATCATTTATCCACATAGGCTTAACATCTTAGTTGTGATGCATGAGGTTGGACTCCACCTGTTCTGTCAGACAGTCAGTCAGATGGTTGAATACTGATGACTTCCAGATCCACTGCCAGATGGTTAGAATTCAAAGCCTTGTCTGCAGCTCTGACACAAAACCAAAAATCATCTAATTGACTAAGAGATTTCCTTGGCTTTGGTGCTGATTGAAACTAAATTAGTTGTCTCGTTTATTTAGTTACAGGTAATTGACTAAAATTGACTAAAAATAAATACTAGAAGGGTCAACAGTCGCACACGACTATGTAATAATAGAGGTAATATTGTCATGAAGAAGATGCCTTCAACCAAAGCGACTAGCAGAACTGTCGACATTGATGGTGACACATAGCTATTTTCAGTATGTGGCCCATGCAGAAGTCAAATCCACAACCCCCTCACTGGGTACACACTGGTTGAATCAACTTGGTTTCTATGTCATTTTAATGAAATGACTTTGACCCAACGATGGAATAGACATTGAATTTAAGTCTGTGCCCAGTGGGCTGGTTTGGCAGCCGTTGGAACCATGTCCCTTAACTGATTGGTCTAAATGTCTCTCTATTTACGCGGATGGACCGCCCTTCAAGCGGGGAGTAAGACTGCAAACTGGTTCCCGGGGTCCAGTCAAATATTTGGCGTGGAAGCTTTGGGACCAGACAAATTAACATTCCAAAATTTCCCATTGACGATTTCCCACTCTTAAGGCTAAAGGTCTTGCTGCCCAAAACTCTCATTTTAAGATGAGATGAGAAATTCCACCACCACAAGAGGACGGGAAATTGTGGGGAGTCCAACTCCCAGATGAATCCATAAAGTCATAATCAAAACAGTGTCACAGATGAGAAAGCTGAACTCTTAAAGACAAACATTTCAAAGTTGCCAAACATGTTAAAATGTTTTTTTGTACTTCTTGGTTGCGTAAGGAGACTATTCTGACCTACTCCTATCAAGATTACATTATTTTAGTGGAAAGATCACCTTGTCTGTAAATCTTGTGTGTGTAAGTGTGTCACTCTCTCTTGTTCACAACTCCTGACATTTAATCCTAGTAAAAATTCCCTGTCTTAGGTCAGTAAGGATCACCACTTTATTTTAAGAATGTGAAATGAAAAATAGTAGAGAGAGTGATTTATTTCAGCTTTTATTTCTTTTCACATTCCCAGTGGGACAGAAGTTTACATACACTCAATTAGTATTTGGTAGCATTGCCTTTAAATTGTTTAACGTGGGTCAAACGTTTCGGGTGGACTTACACAAGCCTCCTTTCTCGCACATGTTTTTTCAGTTCTGCCCACATATTTTCTATAGGATTGAGGTCAGGGCTTTGTGATGGCCACTCCGATACCTTGACTTTGTTGTCCTTAAGCCATTTTGTCACAACTTTGGAAGTATGCTTGGCGTCATTGTCCATTTGGAAGACCCATTTGTGACCAAGCTTTAACTTCCTGACTGATGGCTTTAGATGTTGCTTCAGTATATCCACATAATTGTCCTTCCTCATGACGCCATGAAGAGCTTCTTTACCTGACTTACTTTTTTTCTCCCTTGATGTATCATCTATGCTCCACCCGCTCAAGAAACTGCCTATCAGTATTGCCTCGGAGCCCTATTGTGTGGAGCTGTGGAAGACAATCTCCCAAGAATCTACCATCTGTTTTTGTTTGTTTTTAGAAGCAAAATTGATATTCTGTTCATAATGAAAAGCGCTATATTAAAATAAATATATTTTATTATTACTACAACAGTGTAAAGTAAGTTTTCAATCTCTGACTGATAGAACCAGCCTGTTATGTTGATCAAATTACAAACATTATTAGCAAGAATGTGTATCACGGTTGGAGCTCTACAATGCCTACAACAGAGTTTGAAATAGATCTGTCTCATTCCGTCACGACTTATGTAATTCAACCCCATGATGGTTATGGCTGTGGAAAACATGTTTACTCTATGTGGAAGCTTCCATTGGCATAGAGCCGAAAGTTGTACAATGTCCTTAAAAACATCAACCTCAGAGCAGGAAAATAGGCCATAGAGTCTTCACGCCTAGTGAACTTAGACACGATTCAAAATGGCTACCATCCAGTTGACTGAAAGACCTTTGAAAAGTATTAACACCAAAGATTTTAGTCTTATTGTTCCGTGACAACCGAATGTAACGTTAGTTTAACTGAATTCCAGATAAAGTGGCAAATACCCAAAGTTTCAATGCCATTTACCAGTGTAACTGGGAGATAAAGTCAACACACATATCAGAAGAGATTGTCATAATAAAATAAAAAATATATTTAAAAAAAAAAAGCCCTTTTGTTTTCGTTCCGTTTGTATTTGAAATTGTCTATGCTCGCTCTATCACACTAGACTGGTACCCAAAAAAAGGAATGATCATAGCACCTCCCATAAATGACAACAACAACAAGGTCTTTAATTCATGGTGCTCATTCAATTTGTATTTGTTTTTGGTATTTTTTTTTAAGCATACGACCTGTGGACTTAGTCAAGCTTTGACACGTTCATAGGAGATGATATAACCTTTCTTTTTTTTCTGCAAAGCCCCATTAAAGAGAACCATCTGATAATACGTACAGGTGTAGGATCTTAATTTGAGCCAGTTTGCTACAGCAGGAAAATTATCCTGCAGCAATAAGAAATGTGAATTTTTGGGGGGATTATAATGAATGGACACTTTTGTAGGGGTTGATACATTTTTCGTAAGGGAAAATCAAGTGGAAATTACAAACTTCATAAGCCTTTTTAAACATCAAGTTTGAAAGTTCTCCTGCAACAGGTTGATTAAATTAAGATACAACATCTGTAACTACAGATGTTTTTATGTTTTCCTCATCCAGTAGTACCTATTCCAGATACTCTCTTAGCGAGAGGACCCCAATGAGAAAAGTATTTTGGTCCTTCACCTATTCATGGGTTTCAGGTCACGCAACTTCATCGGTGAAAGTTCTTTGAAGGACCGACTGAAAGTTCTCCTCAATGCAGTCTCAATTGGTGCTGATGAAATTGAATCTAAAGTGCATAATAGTGGCTTGGGATAAATGATTACATCTCTAAAGGAGACAAAGAATTATTGGAAAAGCTTTTGTCATCATCGTGATTTAATCACCTTTTGATGGTTCCCAGTATCCCCACAGTTTATACAATGACAAAGTGGTTTATTTGCCTACTTAAGAAATGTCATCATATTTCCAAGACACTGCAGCGTAAATTAGACAAAATCATTAGTCTGTGTTTAGAATGAATGGACAAGCTTGAAAAGATGGCCGTCAGTCCTCAAGAGAACGTTCATAGGAAATGGCATGATGCAACCATAAACCACCCATGGATAAGAAGACTTATGTAAACCACCATTTCCCAGTTGCCTATTACTCTGTACCAGGGAAGGCGAGTCACGAGGTCTGTAGTTTTGGCCCATACATAACCAAACTATGTGTGACATTTTAAATGTTGTTGAAGAGTTTCTGGGAAGGAGTCTCGTTGTTTAAGCTGGTCATAACTACACTATGAAGCCGCCTTCAGCACTTCCAAGGAATCAAATCAAATTGTATTGGTCACAATACACATATTTAGCAGATGTTATTGCAGGTGTAGCGAGAAGCTTGTGTTCCTAGCTTTAACAGTCCGGTAGTATCTAACAACAACACACACAAATCTAAAGTAAAAGTATGTAAATATTAGGACTAGCAATGTTGGAGTGGCATTGACTAAAATACAGTAGAATAGAATACAGTATGTGTATATATATATTTATATATATATATATATATATATATATATATATATATATACTGTATATGGGATGAGTAAAGCAGTATGTAAACATTATTAAAGTGACTGGTGTTCCATTATTAACGTGACCAGTGAGTCAAAATCTATGTACAGTGCCTTGCGAAAGTATTCGGCCCCCTTGAACTTTGCGACCTTTTGCCACATTTCAGGCTTCAAACATAAAGATATAAAACTGTATTTTTTTGTGAAGAATCAACAACAAGTGGGACACAATCATGAAGTGGAACAACATTTATTGGATATTTAAAACTTTTTTAACAAATCAAAAACTGAAAAATTGGGCGAGCAAAATTATTCAGCCCCCTTAAGTTAATACTTTGTAGCGCCACCTTTTGCTGCGATTACAGCTGTAAGTCACTTGGGGTATGTCTCTATCGGTTTTGCACATTGAGAGACTGAAAAATTCCCATTCCTCCTTGCAAAACAGCTCGAGCTCAGTGAGGTTGGATGGAGAGCATTTGTGAACAGCAGTTTTCAGTTCTTTCCACAGATTCTCGATTGGATTCAGGTCTGGACTTTGACTTGGCCATTCTAACACCTGGATATGTTTATTTTTGAACCATTCCATTGTAGATGTTGCTTTATGTTTTGGATCATTGTCTTGTTGGAAGACAAATCTCCGTCCCAGTCTCAGGTCTTTTGCAGACTCCATCAGGTTTTCTTCCAGAATGGTCCTGTATTTGGCTCCATCCATCTTCCCATTTATTTTAACCATCTTCCCTGTCCCTGCTGAAGAAAAGCAGGCCCAAACCATGATGCTGCCACCACCATGTTTGACAGTGGGGATGGTGTGTTGCTTTTACGCCAAACATAACGTTTTGCATTGTTGCCAAAAAGTTCAATTTTGGTTTCATCTGACCAGAGCACCTTCTTCCACATGTTTGGTGTGTCTCCCAGGTGGCTTGTGGCAAACTTTAACCGACACTTTTTATGGATATCTTTAAGAAATGGCTTTCTTCTTGCCACTCTTCCATAAAGGCCAGATTTGTGCAATATACGACTGATTGTTGTCCTATGGACAGAGTCTCCCACCTCAGCTGTAGATCTCTGCAGTTCACCCAGAGTGATCATGGGCCTCTTGGCTGCATCTCTGATCACTCTTCTCCTTGTATGAGCTGAAAGTTTAGAGGGACGGCCAGGTCTTGGTAGATTTGCAGTGGTCTGATACTCCTTCCATTTCAATATTATCGCTTGCACAGTGCTCCTTGGGATGTTTAAAGCTTGGGAAATCTTTTTGTATCCAAATCCGGCTTTAAACTTCTTCACAACAGTATCTCGGACCTGCCTGGTGTGTTCCTTGTTCTTCATGATGCTCTCTGCGCTTTTAACGGACCTCTGAGACTATCACAGTGCAGGTGCATTTATACGACGACTTGATTACACACAGGTGGATTGTATTTATCATCATTAGTCATTTAGGTCAACATTGGATCATTCAGAGATCCTCACTGAACTTCTGGAGAGAGTTTGCTGCACTGAAAGTAAAGGGGCTGAATAATTTTGCACGCCCAATTTTTCAGTTTTTGATTTGTTAAAAAAGTTTGAAATATCCAATAAATGTCGTTCCACTTCATGATTGTGTCCCACTTGTTGTTGATTCTTCACAAAAATATACAGTTTTATATCTTTATGTTTGAAGCCTGAAATGTGGCAAAAGGTCGCAAAGTTCAAGGGGGCCGAATACTTTCGCAAGGCACTGTATATGGGGCAGCAACCTCTAAGGTGCAGGGTTGAGTAACCGGGTGGTAGCCGGCTAGTGATGGCTATTTAACAGTCTGATGGCCTTGATAGAAGCATCTTGTCTAACCCCTATTTCCTGATTTGCCTACTTCCTTTCCCGTTTCACACTTTAGATCAGATAAAACCAAAATCCAAACTCTGTCACACGTTTAAAAAAAAACACAAACATTTAAAAAATCTAATCTACCGCAAAATGAAAGACTAATACCAGACATGATTGTTTGTGAATCAAGTTTATGCTTTTGACAGTTGGGCCACGGGGAGAAATAGCTTTCCTCTTTGATGTACTGTTATGATACTGAAATGACTATTTTTGGGACGGTTTCCCAGACATCCGGATATTAAACCTAGTCTTAGAGAAAAAAGCAGTTTGAATAGTCTAAGTTTAATATGTGTCTGTGTGACACGGTCGTCGTAAGGAGGAGACCAAGGCGCAGCGTGGTATGCGTACATATTAGACTAATGAACAATGAACGAACGAACAAACTAACAAAAACAACAAAACTAACCGTGAAGCTATATAAACAAGTGCTGACAGGCAACTACACATAGATAAGAACCCACAAATAACCTAGGGAAAATGGCTACCTAAATATGGTCCCCAATCAGAGACAACGATAAACAGCTGCCTCTGATTGGGAACCAATTCAGGCCACCATAGACATACAAATACCTAGACTTACAAAAACGAACATACCCACCCTCGTCACACCCTGACCTAACCAAAATAATAAAGAAACAAAGATAACAAATGTTAGGACGTGACACTGTGAAACCGGCCCAATGTGTTTTAGTCATTTCAGCATCATAACAATTTGTTATTGCAGTGGCAAAAATGCTTAATCCATTTAACATACAGTGAGAGGTTGTGTCACTGGCCTACACACACACACACCATCATCATGAGTTCCTCGGCATACACATCACAGACAAACTGAATTGGTCCACTCACACAGACAGCATCGTGAAGAAGGCGCAGCAGCGCCTCTTCAACCTCAGGAGGCTGAAGAAATTCGGCTTGTCACCAAAAGCACTCACAAACTTCTACAGATGCACAATCGAGAGCATCCTGGCGGGCTGTATCACCGCCTGGTATGGCAACTGCACCGCCCTCAACCGTAAGGCTCTCCAGAGGGTAGTGAGGTCTGCACAACGCATCACCGGGGGCAAACTACCTGCCCTCCAGGACACCTACACCACCCGATGTCACAGGAAGGCCATAAAGATCATCAAGGACATCAACCACCCGAGCCACTGCCTGTTCACCCCGCTATCATCCAGAAGGCGAGGTCAGTACAGGTGCATCAAAGCTGGGACCGAGAGACTGAAAAACAGCTTCTATCTCAAGGCCATCAGACTGTTAAACAGCCACCACTAACACTGAGTGGCTGCTGCCAACACACTGACACTGACTCAACTCCAGCCACTTTAATAATGGGAATTGATGGGAAATGATGTAAATATATCACTAGCCACTTTAAACAATGCTACCTTATATAAATGTTACTTACCCTACATTATTCATCTCATACGCATACGTATATACTGTACTCTATATCATCGACGGTATCCTTATGTAATACATGTATCACTAGCCACTTTATACTATACTATGCCACTTTGTTTATCATTCATATATCCTTATGTACATATTCTTTATCCCCTTACACTGTGTACAAGACAGTAGTTTTGGAATTGTTAGTTAGATTACTTGTTATTACTGCATTGTCGGAACTAGAAGCACAAGCATTTCGCTACACTCGCATTAACATCTGCTAACCATGTGTATGTGACAAATAAAAATTTGATTTGATTTGATGTCAAAGCGGAATTATGTTTTTAGAAATATTTACAAATGAATGAAAAATGAAAAGCTGAAATGTCTTTAGTCAATAAGTGTTCAAGCCTTTTGTAATGGCAAGCCTAAAAATGTTCAGGTGTAAAAATGTGCTTAACAAGCCACATAATAAGTTGCATGGATTCACTCTGTGTACAATAATAGTGTAACGTGTTGTTTAATCACTACCTCATCTCTGTACTCCACGTAAACAGTTATCTGTAAGGTCCCTTTTTTTTTTACAGAGAAGACATATTGAGAGCTAGGTCTCTTTTAGAAATACGCCCCGTATATACACAACATAAATATACACATTATACAAAAACACCATACATACAGTACCAGTCAAAAGTTTGGACACACCTACTCATTACAGAGTTTTTCTTTATTTGTACTATTTTCTACATTGTAGAATAATAGTGAAGACATCAAAACTATGAAATAACACGTATGGGAGAATGCCAAGAGCGTGCAAAGCTGTCATTAAGGTAAAGGGGTGGCTACTTTGAAGAATCTCAAATATAACATATATTTTGATTTGTTTAACACTTTTTTGGTTATTACATGATTCCATATGTGTTATTTCACAGATTGATGTCTTCACTATTATTTTACAATGTAGAAAATATACAAAAATAAAGAAAAACCCTGGAATGAGTAGGTGTGTCTCCACTTTGACTGGTACTGCATAAGTACACACACATTAAACAACTCAAATACAGTCATGGGAAGCCCAAAAAAACATCACAAATCACCCAGAAACATGGTTACATTCCTCAACAAATAAGTTCCCAATCAATACTTTAAATTGCCCGAACGGCACCAGAACATCAAGACTAAATGTATTTTGAATTTGTTCCAGCAATATGGTGTGTTAAAACTAAAAGCAGATTTACCTAGCTCGGTGGAGACCATAGGAACTTCAAGAATGAATCAATCCTGTGAGCGGTTTAGGCAACTCAGGTGTCTATACTTCAACAGCAAACCTGTGAGTGGGTTAGGCAACCTTTTGATACTCAAAAACTGGAGAGTTGACCAAATCGTTATATTTCAGTTGTAACAAAAGACAGCAAACTTTTAGTTCACATAACTCGGCAAGGAGCCAAAAAAGAGGCCTATACAACGGTTACATTCATTTTTATACATAATAAAGTAGGTGGAGTCTTGTCGTTTCGGTCTTCTTGACTGGTCGGAGGGTTGGAGGCGGGCCTTGCTCTAGCCAGAGCAGAAGCCCCATTGGTGCACAGCAGAGCCTTATCCTGAGCATCCGACCAATAGAGGGGGTCAGTCTTGTGGCTGGGTGTAACCGGAATGTCTTTGTTTATATGAGCAGGATGCAGTGATGAGTATCAAAACTGTCAACTGTAGGGCACTATGATAGATGGCATCCAAAGGTTTACGAGTAGTAGCAGCTGCACTTTGATAAATAATATCACCATAATCTAGAACAGATTAAAAGGTTGACTGAATAATCTGATTCCTACTGCTTAGAGAAAGGCACTTAGCTTCTTAACCAGCTTGTCTATATGATTTTTAAACATCAAATCCATATCAATCCAAATGCCTAAGTATTTATATGTGGGAACACGTTCGATTGGAGAACCATCTAATGAGTGAACATGTAGTTCATCTGAAATGTTCCAGCCCAATATCATTGTGAGCAGGCTTAGAAGTTACTTCAAAGAGATAGCCTGCTATTGGTAGATGGGTAAAAATGAAAAAATAAAGCACACATTGAATATCCCTTTGAGCATGGTGAAGTTATTCCTTACATTTTGGATTGTGTATCAATACACCCACGTCACTAGAACAATACAGATGTCGTTCCTAACTCAGTTGCCGGAGAGGAAGGAAACCACTCAGGCATTTCACCATGAGGACAATGGTGACTTTAAAACAGTTAAATAGTTTAATGGCTGTGATGGGAGAAAACTGAGGATGGATCAACAACATTGTAGTTATTCCGCAATACTAACCTAAATGACAGAGTGAAAAGAAGGAAGCCTGTACAGAATAAGAATATTCCAAAACATGTGTCCTGTTTGCAATATGGCACTAAAGTAAAACTGCAAAAAATGTGTGAGCTGAATACAAAGCTTTATGTTTTAGGTAATTCCAACACAACACATCACTGAGTACCCCTCAGTGCGGCTGCAAGTAGCCTAGTGGTTAGTGCATTGGGCCAGTAACCGAAAGGTTGCTGGGTTGAATCCCCGAGCCTACAAGGTAAAAAGCTGTCATTCTGCCCCTGAGAAAGGCAGTTAACCCACTGTCCCCCCCCCCCCCCCCCCCCCCCCCCGGGTGTTGAAGACATAGATGTTGATTAAGGCAGCCCCCCGCACCTCTCTGATTCGGAGGAGTTGGGTTAAATGTGGAAGACACATTTCAGTTGAATACATTGAGTTGGACAACTGACTAGGTATCTCCCCTTTCTCACTCTTCATATTTTCAAGCATGAGCAAGCACACTCATGTTATGGGGGGTAAAAATAAATTAAATAGAGCTAAGCACAGGCAAAATCCTAGAGGAAAACCTGGTTAAGTCTGCTTTCCAACAGACACTGGGGAATGAATTCACCTTTCAGCAGGATAATAACCTAAAACACAAGGCCAAATCTACACTGGAGTTGCTTACCAAGACAACATTGAATGTTCCTAAGTGGCCTAGTTACAGTTTTGACTTAAATCAGTTTAAAATGGCTGTCTAGCAAGGATCAACATACCTTTTTAAAGAGCTTGAATAATTTGAAAAATAATAATAGGTGTTTAAAGCTTTTAGAGAGCATTTAGCATTTAGTGTGAATGCTTACATAAATTAGATACTTGTGTATTTCATTTCCATTTTTTTTTCTCACTTTGTCATTATGGGGTATTGTGTGTAGATGGGTGAGGAAAACAATGTACTTAATCTATTTTAAATTCAGGCTGTAACACAACAAAATGTGGAATAAGGCAAGGGGTATGTTTGGAACAATTATTGTGTGGATTTGGCACTATCTTCCCCCTCCCATGGCCCTCATGCCATTGGCTAAGAGACGTGATGTCACGGAGGGGACTGCCCTATAAATGCACTCTCTTCACACACAGCCAGCAGACCAGGCTGAGAACCAGCTTCACTGCAGTGACAGAGCAATCATAGACCCCAAAGCTCTAGAATACTACAGACACTGTGAACAGCACAAAGGATCCCGTCTCATCGTCTCTCACCATGTGCATAGGACTGGAATCACTGCCTAGCACATGTCTGGAGAGGTATGTCTTGCCTTATAATAATCTGTACTTTTTTATCCCATCACATTATATGTCACTGGATTTACATTGATGGGAATTATTACACAGCTACTTCATGGGGAAATTGGATGATCAGTTGTAAGTAAGGTGTGAATGATTGCATCAATCTAATGCACGTGTTTTTCTCTTATTTTCTCAGGGCAAAGGAACTCAAAGCTCTCTTTGGAAGTTTTCTACAGAAGCCAGATCTGAGCATCATCGGTCACTCACACAAGACCGACAAACTAAGGTCAGATACTAAAAAACAATGCTCTATGTCTACACAGATTTTTTTTTAAACATAATAAAAAAATGTTGCCTTGGAAATGAAGGAGACCATGCACAGCCAATGCTAAGTTATTTTGTAATGACCCGATGAACTGACCTGATGCTTTTTTTTAATCAACAGGTTAAATAAGAGTGAACCATTAAAATGGAAAGAGTCGTTTGAGAACCTGCTGTCCAACCAAAGTAAGTCTGACTCTTGCTATGAGTTATCATACTTTAATTAGTCATACTACACAAACTTACAAGTACATATTGTACACATGTGTATTGCAAACGTGGATAGGAAAAGCCATGTAGCTGTTACTCCACATAGCCAGAATGCATTACACAAAACAGCAGTAGCAGGATTCACTCATAATATGTCCAAATATATTATTTTATATATAGACTATAGGAAAAGCTGCTTGCTTCCACATCACAAATGGAGAAGGTTAAAAAGTGAATTGAAGTTGTGACATGCTACGATAAATTCACAGATGCTAATGTGACAATTCTCACCTTCTCTTTTCCAGATGGACTGTGCTTGTTCCGTGCTTTCCTGGTGTCGGAGTTTAGCGAGGAGAACATAGCTTTCTACCTGGCCTGTGAAGACTACAGGATAACCAAGCCCTCCTCAAAGCTATCGGCTACAGCTAAGAAGATCTATGAGGAGTATGTCTGCAGTGATGCACCAAGAGAGGTAACTATCAATATATATATACACAATTAATCAATTATATCTATATACAGAGTATGTTTGTAGAGGAATCTGTAGATTGGATATACGCTACATAAACACATGTACACAAAATAATATACTCTTGTGCACAAACAATACCCAATAAGACATTGTTTCAAGTAAAACGCATAGTAATCAAATTTCCCATCCTCTTCCCCCAGGTCAACCTCGACCATGAGACCAAAGCCATCACCAAGAAGAATCTGGAACACCCCAGCCAGTCCTGTTTCAGCCTGGCCCAGGAGAAGATCTACGCCCTGATGGAGAAAGACTGCTACCCTCGCTTCCTCAAGTCCCCCACCTACCTGGAGATCAGTCGGCAGGTCAAATCCGGTTAAGACCATTTATGGCTTGTTAAGACTGGTTAAGGCTGGTTGAAGCTTGTTAAGACTGGTTAAGGCTGGTTGAGGCTTGTTAAGACTGGTTAAGGCCAACCTGCAGGTGGTGAATGAGACACGAAGAAGAAGTCCATGGAAGACATGCTGAAAAGGACACACTGGAAACCAGGTGGTCTCACTAGGGTCCTCCTCAGTGGAGGAAGGGTCCTGTGCTGCTGGGTCAAACGTACGGAGGGGGGGACTGAAGATGTATACTAGATTGAACTGGAAGTCAGTCGGAAGTTGACACTGGAAATCTTGTCTGTGGCCTAGGAAAGAAGGCCGCTCACAGTGAAGATTGGAGTATCGAAGTCTGTAAAAGAGGTCTGTGAAGATAGATACCTCAATCTTCACAGACCTCTTTTACAGACTTAGATACCTCAAAGTCTGTAAAAGAGGTCTGTGAAGATTGAGGTATCTAAGTCTGTAGGTCTGTGAAGATTGAGGTATCTAAGTCTGTAGGTCTGTGAAGATTGAGGTATCTAAGTCTGTAGGTCTGTGAAGATTGAGGTATCTAAGTCTGTAGGTCTGTGAAGATTGAGGTATCTAAGTCTGTAGGTCTGTGAAGATTGAGGTATCTAAGTCTGTAGGTCTGTGAAGATTGAGGTATCTAAGTCTGTAAAAGAGGTCTGTGAAGATTGAGGTATCTAAGTCTGTAGGTCTGTGAAGATTGAGGTATCTAAGTCTGTAGGTCTGTGAAGATTGAGGTATCTAAGTCTGTAGGTCTGTGAATATTGAGGTATCTAAGTCTGTAGGTCTGTGAAGATTGAGGTATCTAAGTCTGTAGGTCTGTGAATATTGAGGTATCTAAGTCTGTAAAAGAGGTCTGTGAAGATTGAGGTATGGAAGTCTGTAAAAGGTGAACATGTGTCTTGAGGTCAAAGACACATGAAGAAGTTCCTGTTCATGGCGTTTGAGCAGAAAGAACAATGTGATGGAAAAGGACTGCTTTGCACAATCACTGAGAATGTGTTATCGTTTTGTATTGTCTGATGCCTGTCTATTTATTTGGGTATTTATTAGCAGTCATTTTGTTATAGAAATGTTATTGAAATGTTATTGAAATGTTATTGAAATGTTTGTACTGTAGAGTGCACCGGACAGCACTGTCCTGTACCGTTCCACAACATTTTTTATATTTATGTGTACATTTTTATACCCAGAACTCCTTATGTGAGAGGAAATTATTTGAATAAAATCGGAAACTATATAAAACAACACGATATGAAGTTAGTTTTACTCTATTCATTTTCATTACCAGATCAAAAACAACAGCAATTATTCCGATCCAGCTTTCTAATATGTTCAACATTCAATAAGATGAAACATACAAAGATCTCCTTCAATTCTGTCTGTTCTCTAACCTACACATACGACAGAGGATTAGAAGAAAAATGACTCTATGAAAATATAATCACCACCCACTGCTACTACTATTTCAATGAAATTACGTTGAACCAATGTGGAATAGACGTTGAATTGACATCTGTGCCCACTGGGCACTGACCATGCACCATAGACTCCCGTTTAATTGGGATGAACCCCTTGCCTCCGAGTCGCAGGGCTCTTGTGTATGTGGGGGGTAGACTGCAGGAACGTCTGGAATAGCCTCCCTGAGGTGTTTTCCCTGTATGCAGCTGCCGAGAGCGTGGGCTGGCCGTGGTCTCCATGGAGACTAACGATCACCCATTGTACACCTCTTCAGGTTTGCTTACCTCAGCTCGCCCACGAGTGAACTGCTCAGAGCCATGGTGACTCACATCACATACCCTCCATCTCTTCCCACTCTTCTCCCTTCCTCTCTTCCCACAAAATGTATGAAAGCCAGATATATATACAATAAAAAAGGACTTGTACAAAAAAAAGCAGGCTCTATTGATATAATTAGTGTATGAAATGTCCTAAACAGTATTGAACTTGATAGTAAACATAGTCGACAGATGCTATTCAGATGTTGCCAAAACAATGATTGGTAAATGTTGAATTAATATGGAAATGACTAAAAGTAACTCCACTACATGTAACTGTCATTTTTTAACAATCTTAAGAGCTGTCGTTTTAATGTGTGGAACTGCAGTTTCATCAGACATTTTCTGTTTTGTCCTCTGTTGTGAGGGATCCGTCAAGCACTTTCTAATCTGTTGTGACCAATCCTTGGTACGCCTACCCTATCAGGTGTTTAGGGAATAGACAGAGCAGTAAAGTAAAGAATATTTGGTCCAACCTATAGACATCACGTAACAGGACTAGATTGTAACTGTGGCAAGAGATATAAGATTTATATACAGTATATATACAGTATATACTAGTGTTGTCACAATACGAGCATTTTGAATTCAATACCAATATCAGGTTTAGTATCACAATATCCAATACCATCACAATACTAGATAAAACACAATATTTGATACCATCACAATACTTGATAAAAACACAATATTTGATACCATCACAATACTTGATACCAAAACGATACCAAAATAACACCAAAATGAGACCACACCAAAAAAAAGTGAAAGAATGGCACTTGATCCAGACAATATCATTTAATTTTTTTTATTTTGAATGTATGCATTAATGAATCAATTGTTCAATCAATTTGTCTTTGTTTTTCTAACTAATCTAACTACATAACAGTTCCAATCCAAGATGGCGTAGCAGTCAGACGTATTTGTCCTTCGTCTTGTCGTGTATATATATTTTGATATATTTTTCTTCGCATATCTTTTTATATTTTTCTAAACCCTTACTTCAAAATACTCTCCTGCAACCCGCCTCACCCAATCTGCTTTTTCTCTAACGTATTTTTCTCTGCCTCTTACTGGAATCTCTCCAACATAAACTAGTCAGCTAACTAGCCAGCTAACGGTCATCAGCTAACCTTTAGCTCGGAAAGCTCTCGCCAGTTTGTACAACGTGATTCAACCAGAGCATACCGGACCTATTTTTTTCTCTCCATATCCCCGGATTCCTATCGCAAGCTCTGAACCTTCTCACCTTCCGACCTTCGCAGCTAACGTCCCCTGAATGCTAGCTGTCTAGAGCACAACGGACTGTTGGCTTACAAAGCCCATCGAATACATTCCGAAGCCACTAGCTAGCAGTCAGCTATTTTAAGCACATTGGACTGCTGGTTTAAGAGGCCCTTCGGACATATTTCTTCGGCCACTATACATATTTTTCCAATTGGCCTGGTTTACCACACAGAGCCCTGCTGATCCGTCCGCTGATGTAACTGCACGAGGGGGCCACAACAGACTTCCCTCAAGCACGTCATCCCTCTAAGGCCGTTCTGTTAGCCTGCTAGCCCCGTGCCGCTAGCTGCCTGAAGCCACGCACTGGACTTGTATGATCACCCGGCTACACATGCCTTGTCGATTGCTGTTCTGGTTTGTAACTATTGCTTTATTTCACTGTAGAGCCTCTAGCACTGCTCAACACGCCTCGGCTAACAATTTAGTTCCACCCCCCACACACGCAGCGACATCACCTGGTTTAAATGCTATTTCTAGAGACAATATCTCTTTCATTATCACTATATGCACAGGTTTACCCCCACTGTATTCACATCCTACTATACCTTTGTCTGTACATTATGCCTTGAATATATTCTACCGTGCCCAGAAATCTGCTCATTTTACTCTCTGTTCTGAACGTACTAGATGTCCAGTTCTGTTAGCCTTTAGCCGTACCCTTATCCTACTCCTCCTCTGTTCCTGATGTAGAGGTTAATCCAGGCCCTGCAGTGTCTACCTCCACTCCCATCCCCCAGGCACTCTCATTTGTTGACTTCTGCAACCGTAAAAGCCTTGGTTTTATGCATGTTAACATTAGAAGCCTCCTCCCTAAGTTTGTTTTATTCACTGCCCTAGCACACTCCACCAACCCGGATGTCCTAGCCATGTCTGAATCCTGGCTTAGGAAGACCATCAAAAACCTTGAAATTTCCATTCCTAACTATAACATTTTCCAACGAGATAGAACTGCCAAAGGGGTGTCTGGCTAGACTGTAAACTCTCCTTCCAGACTTACATTAAGCATATCCAATCAAAAATTACATCTAGAATCGGCTCCCTATTTCGCAACAAAGCTTCCTTCACTCATGCTGCCAAACATACCCTCGTAAAACTGACTATCCTACCGATCCTTGACTTCGGTGATGTCATTTACAAAATAGCCTCCAACACTCTACTCAGCAAACTGGATGTAGTCTATCACAGTGCCATCCGTTTTGTCACCAAAGCCCCATATACTACCCACCACTGCGACCTGTACGCTCTCGTTGGTTGGCCCTCGCTTCATACTCGTCGCCAAACCCACTGTCTACAGGTTATCTACAAGTCTCTGCTAGGTAAAGCCCCACCTTATCTCAGCTCACTGGTCACCATAGCAGCACCCACTCGTAGCATGCGCTCCAGCATGTATATCTCACTGGTCACCCACAAAGCCAATTCCTCCTTCGGTTGCCTTTCCTTCCAGTTCTCTGCTGCCACTGACTGGAACGAACTGCAAAAATCACTGAAGCTGGAGATTCCTATCTCCCTCACTAGATTTAAGAACCAGCTGTCAGAGCAGCTCACAGATCACTGCACCTGTTCATAGCCCATCTGTATACAGCCCATCTATCTACCTCATTCCCATACTGTATTTATTTATTTTGCTCCTTTTGCACCACAGTATCTCTACTTGCACATCCATCTTTTGCACATCTTCCATTCCAGTGTTTAATTGCCATATTGTAATTACTTCGCCACCATGGCCTATTTATTGCCTTAACTCCCTTATTTGACCTTATTTGCACTCACTGTATATAGACTTTTTTTCCTACTGTATTATTGACTGTATGTTTTGTTCATTCCATGTGTAACTCTGTGTTGTTGTATGTGTCGAACTGCTATGCTTTATCTTGGCCAGGTCGCAGTTGCAAATGAGAACTTGTTCTCAACTAGCTTACCTGGTTAAATAAAGGTTCAATTAAATTAAATTAAAAACATAACAGCATAATTTTAATCACAGTGCTTAATTTGAGCCGGATCCTGGGCACCTCTCCGTTTCGACTGTTTTGTTCCGGGACCTATTTGGCCGGATCAGATACCTCTCCTGGCATGAAAAATAACTATCACGTTTTGCAATGTAAAATTTTTTATAAAACGGATCAAAGTTCATTCGAGTTGCCTCTTAGTTAATTATCCTGCCCCCACAAAAAAAAGTAATGTGAAAAAGTAGATTTTCAGCCCGGGCCTAATATTCTAAACGTTTATGGTTTACGCAACATTGTAATTTAGGTTTGAGACGAACGCGTTGCGGTGGCTGTGTGAGAAGCGCGCCGTTATGTCTCACATAGCTTTCTATGATCTCTCTCTACTCTGATAGGCATGAACCTGCAACTCTCATCTCTCCAGTGTTGCACTTCATAGTGTATTTCCTTCATAGCCACGCGAAGGGTTCTGAACGAACTGCAGCACCCCTGATACATTGAAATACATTTGCCAAAGTTATACCGTTACTGCTGTCTGTTTCAGAAAGAAATGACATCATTCAGAGTAGTGTACTACACGGAGAGAAGGCTTGTAGTTTAGCGACAAGAGGATCAACAGCTGTGGATTGCAGGCCAATAACAAGGAATATTCTACAGTCGGGAACGCGCGACTGATCTGTCAGTGAATAAACAGCACGCGGACAAAACAGGCATTTCGCAATATTTCAAATCCAATGGAGGGAAAACACAGGTTGGAAAGCGAATGGCTCCTGCTGAAAAGAGAAGACTCTTTGTTGTAGGCTACCAAAATATTTGATCAACTTCCAAATATTGTTTTACAAAAGAGAGAGAGAGAGAGGCCTTTGGCACGAGCACATCGGTCATCACCAGTGAGTGATCTGCGCATCATTGGGTGAGTCAGTGAAACTGGAAAGCATTTCTAGGACTATCATTTCCTCCTCATATTGTAAGAATGCAATATGTCTTCACACGACTAGGCCTGGGCTATTGTTTTTTTAAACGTTTTTATTGATCTCAGATTCAAAGTGTCAAAGTAGCCTGCTATTTCAATAATTTGTGTGGTATTAAAAAAGATTCAGCCTAAGACTCCAGTCATGTAAAATGACGTAGAATTGCATGACATGTGTTTATAAAAGGACAACATTTTCCCCGACCCTAGGTTACTTAAAATATTCCCCATGTGTGCAACTTCTATAACTGCCTCTACTCTACTGCTCTGTGCCTCTACTCTACTCTACTGCTCTGTGCCTCCACTCTACTGCTCTGTGCCTCTACTCTACTGCTCTGAGCCTCTACTCTACTGCTCTGTGCCTCTACTCTACTGACTATACTGCTCTGTACCTCTACTCTACTGACTCTACTGCTCTGTGCCTCTACTCTACTGACTCTACTGCTCTGTACCTCTACTCTACTGACTCTACTGCTCTGTGCCTCTACTCTACTGCTCTGTGCCTCTACTCTACTGCTCTGTGCCTCTACTCTACTGCTCTGTGCCTCTACTCTACTGACTCTACTGCTCTGTACCTCTACTCTACTGACTCTACTGCTCTGTGCCTCTACTCTACTGCTCTGTGCCTCTACTCTACGGACTCTACTGCTCTGTACCTCTACTCTACTGCTCTGTGCCTCTACTCTACTGCTCTGTGCCTCTACTCTACTGCTCTGTGCCTCTACTCTACTGCTCTGTGTCTCTACTCTACTGCTCTGTGTCTCTACTCTACTGCTCTGTACCTCTACTGCTCTGTGCCTCTACTCTACTGCCCTGTGTCTCTACTCTACTGCTCTGTGCCTCTACTCTACTGACTCTACTGCTCTGTGCCTCTACTCTACTGCTCTGTGCCTCTACTCTACTGCTCTGTGCCTCTACTCTACTGACTCTACTGCTCTGTCCCTCTACTCTACTGACTCTACTGCTCTGTACCTCTACTCTACTGCTCTGTGCCTCTAGTGTACTGCTCTGTGCCTCTACTCTACTGCTCTGTGCCTCTACTCTACTGCTCTGTGCCTCTACTCTACTGCTCTGTGCCTCTACTCTACTGCTCTGTGTCTCTAATCTACTGCTCTGTACCTCTACTGCTCTGTGTCTCTACTCTACTGCTCTGTGCCTCTACTCTACTGCTCTGTGTCTCTACTCTACTGACTCTACTGCTCTGTGCCTCTACTCTACTGCTCTGTGCCTCTACTCTACTGCTCTGTGCCTCTACTCTACTGCTCTGTGCCTCTACTCTACTGCTCTGTGTCTCTACTCTACTGCTCTGTGTCTCTACTCTACTGACTCTACTGCTCTGTGCCTCTACTCTACTGCTCTGTGCCTCTACTCTACTGACTCTACTGCTCTGTGCCTCTACTCTACTGACTCTACTGCTCTGTGCCTCTACTCTACTGACTCTACTGCTCTGTGCCTCTACTCTACTGCTCTGTGCCACTACTCTACTGACTCTACTGCTCTGTACCTCTACTCTATTGCTCTGTGCCTCTAGTCTACTGCTCTGTGCCTCTACTCTACTGACTCTACTGCTCTGTGCCTCTACTCTACTGCTCTGTGCCTCTACTCTACTGCTCTGTGCCTCTACTCTACTGCTCTGTGCCTCTACTCTACTGCTCTGTGCCTCTACTCTACTGCTCTGTGTCTACTCTACTGCTCTGTACCTCTACTGCTCTGTGCCTCTACTCTACTGCTCTGTGCCTCTACTCTACTGCTCTGTGCCTCTACTCTACTGCTCTGTGCCTCTACTCTACTGCTCTGTGCCTCTACTCTACTGACTCTACTGCTCTGTGTCTACTCTACTGCTCTGTACCTCTACTGCTCTGTGCCTCTACTCTACTGCTCTGTGCCTCTACTCTACTGCTCTGTGCCTCTACTCTACTGCTCTGTGCCTCTACTCTACTGCTCTGTGCCTCTACTCTACTGACTCTACTGCTCTGTACCTCTACTCTACTGACTCTACTGCTCTGTGCCTCTACTCTACTGCTCTGTGCCACTACTCTACTGACTCTACTGCTCTGTACCTCTACTATACTGCTCTGTGCCTCTAGTCTACTGCTCTGTGCCTCTACTCTACTGACTCTACTGCTCTGTGCCTCTACTCTACTGCTCTGTGCCTCTACTCTACTGCTCTGTGCCTCTACTCTACTGCTCTGTGCCTCTACTCTACTGCTCTGTGTCTCTACTCTACTGCTCTGTACCTCTACTGCTCTGTGCCTCTACTCTACTGCTCTGTGTCTCTACTCTACTGCTCTGTGCCTCTACTCTACTGCTCTGTGTCTCTACTCTACTGACTCTACTGCTCTGTGCCTCTACTCTACTGCTCTGTGCCACTACTCTACTGCTCTGTGCCTCTACTCTACTGCTCTGTGCCTCTACTCTACTGCTCTGTGCCTCTACTCTACTGCTCTGTGCCTCTACTCTACTGCTCTGTGTCTCTACTCTACTGCTCTGTGTCTCTACTCTACTGACTCTACTGCTCTGTGCCTCTACTCTACTGCTCTGTGCCTCTACTCTACTGACTCTACTGCTCTGTGGCTCTACTCTATTGCTCTGTGCCTCTACTCTAGTGACTCTACTGCTCTGTGCCTCTACTCTACTGCTCTGTGCCTCTACTCTACTGACTCTACTGCTCTGTACCTCTACTCTACTGACTCTACTGCTCTGTGCCTCTACTCTACTGCTCTGTGCCACTACTCTACTGACTCTACTGCTCTGTGCCTCTACTCTACTGCTCTGTGCCTCTACTCTACTGCTCTGTGCCTCTACTCTACTGCTCTGTGCCTCTACTCTACTGCTCTGTGCCTCTACTCTACTGCTCTGTGCCTCTACTCTACTGCTCTGTCTCTCTACTCTACTGCTCTGTGTCTCTACTCTACTGCTCTGTGTCTCTACTGCTCTGTGCCTCTACTCTACTGCTCTGTGCCTCTACTCTGCTGCTCTGTGTTTCTACTCTACTGCTCTGTGCCTCTACTCTACTGCTCTGTGCCTCTACTGCTCTGTGCCTCTACTCTACTGACTCTACTGCTCTGTGCCTCTACTCTACTGCTATGTGACTCTACTCTACTGCTCTTTGTCTCTATTCTTCTGCTCTGTGCCTCTACTCTACTGCTCTGTGCCTCTACTCTACTGCTCTGTGCCTCTACTCTACTGCTCTGTGCCTTTACTCTACTGCTCTGTGCCTCTACTCTATTGCTCTGTGCCTCTACTCTAGTGACTCTACTGCTCTGTGCCTCTACTCTACTGCTCTGTGCCTCTACTCTACTGACTCTACTGCTCTGTACCTCTACTCTACTGACTCTACTGCTCTGTGCCTCTACTCTACTGCTCTGTGCCACTACTCTACTGACTCTACTGCTCTGTGCCTCTACTCTACTGCTCTGTGCCTCTACTCTACTGCTCTGTGCCTCTACTCTACTGCTCTGTGCCTCTACTCTACTGCTCTGTGCCTCTACTCTACTGCTCTGTGCCTCTACTCTACTGCTCTGTCTCTCTACTCTACTGCTCTGTGTCTCTACTCTACTGCTCTGTGTCTCTACTGCTCTGTGCCTCTACTCTACTGCTCTGTGCCTCTACTCTGCTGCTCTGTGTTTCTACTCTACTGCTCTGTGCCTCTACTCTACTGCTCTGTGCCTCTACTGCTCTGTGCCTCTACTCTACTGACTCTACTGCTCTGTGCCTCTACTCTACTCCTCTGTGCCTCTACTCTACTGCTCTATGCCTCTACTCTAGTGACTCTACTGCTCTGTGCCTCTACTCTACTGCTCTGTGCCTCTACTCTACTGACTCTACTGCTCTGTGCCTCTACTCTACTGCTATGTGACTCTACTCTACTGCTCTTTGTCTCTATTCTTCTGCTCTGTGCCTCTACTCTACTGCTCTGTGCCTCTACTCTACTGCTCTGTGCCTCTACTCTACTGCTCTGTGCCTTTACTCTACTGCTCTGTGCCTCTACTCTACTGCTCTGTGCCACTACTCTACTGCTCTGTGCCTCTACTCTACTGCTCTGTGCCACTACTCTACTGCTCTGTGCCACTACTCTACTGCTCTGTACCTCTACTCTACTGCTCTGTACCTCTACTCTACTGCTCTGTGCCTCTACTCTACTGCTCTGTGCCTCTACTCTACTGCTCTGTGCCACTACTCTACTGCTCTGTGTCTCTACTCTACTGACTCTACTGCTCTGTGCCTCTACTCTACTGCTCTGTGCCACTACTCTACTGCTCTGTGCCTCTACTCTTCTGCTCTGTGCCTCTACTCTACTGCTCTGTGCCTCTACTCTACTGCTCTGTGCCTCTACTCTACTGCTCTGTGTCTCTACTCTACTGCTCTGTGTCTCTACTCTACTGACTCTACTGCTCTGTGCCTCTACTCTACTGCTCTGTGCCTCTACTCTACTGACTCTACTGCTCTGTGCCTCTACTCTATTGCTCTGTGCCTCTACTCTAGTGACTCTACTGCTCTGTGCCTCTACTCTACTGCTCTGTGCCTCTACTCTACTGACTCTACTGCTCTGTACCTCTACTCTACTGACTCTACTGCTCTGTGCCTCTACTCTACTGCTCTGTGCCACTACTCTACTGACTCTACTGCTCTGTGCCTCTACTCTACTGCTCTGTGCCTCTACTCTACTGCTCTGTGCCTCTACTCTACTGCTCTGTGCCTCTACTCTACTGCTCTGTGCCTCTACTCTACTGCTCTGTCTCTCTACTCTACTGCTTTGTGTCTCTACTCTACTGCTCTGTGTCTCTACTGCTCTGTGCCTCTACTCTACTGCTCTGTGCCTCTACTCTGCTGCTCTGTGTTTCTACTCTACTGCTCTGTGCCTCTACTCTACTGCTCTGTGCTCTACTCTGTGCCTCTACTCTACTGACTCTACTGCTCTGTGCCTCTACTCTACTCCTCTGTGCCTCTACTCTACTGCTCTATGCCTCTACTGACTCTACTGCTCTGTGCCTCTACTCTACTGCTCTGTGCCTACTACTCTACTGCTCTGTGCCTCTACTCTACTGCTATGTGACTCTACTCTACTGCTCTTTGTCTCTATTCTTCTGCTCTGTGCCTCTACTCTACTGCTCTGTGCCTCTACTCTACTGCTCTGTGCTCTGTCTACTCTACTGCTCTGTGCCTCTACTCTACTGCTCTGTGCCACTACTCTACTGCTCTGTGCCTCTACTCTACTGCTCTGTGCCACTACTCTACTGCTCTGTGCCTCTACTCTACTGACTCTACTGCTCTGTGCCTCTACTCTACTCTATGTGACTCTACTCTACTGCTCTTTGTCTCTATTCTTCTGCTCTGTGCCTCTACTCTACTGCTCTGTGCCTCTACTCTACTGCTCTGTGCCTCTACTCTACTGCTCTGTGCCTTTACTCTACTGCTCTGTGCCTCTACTCTATTGCTCTGTGCCTCTACTCTAGTGACTCTACTGCTCTGTGCCTCTACTCTACTGCTCTGTGCCTCTACTCTACTGACTCTACTGCTCTGTACCTCTACTCTACTGACTCTACTGCTCTGTGCCTCTACTCTACTGCTCTGTGCCACTACTCTACTGACTCTACTGCTCTGTGCCTCTACTCTACTGCTCTGTGCCTCTACTCTACTGCTCTGTGCCTCTACTCTACTGCTCTGTGCCTCTACTCTACTGCTCTGTGCCTCTACTCTACTGCTCTGTCTCTCTACTCTACTGCTCTGCTCTGTCTCTACTGCTCTGTGCCTCTACTCTACTGCTCTGTGCCTCTACTCTGCTGCTCTGTGTTTCTCTCTACTGCTCTGTGCCTCTACTCTACTGCTCTGTGCCTCTACTCTGCTGCTCTGTGTGCCTCTACTCTACTGCTCTGTGCCTCTACTCTACTGCTCTGTGCCTCTACTCTACTGCTCTGTGCCTCTACTCTACTGACTCTACTGCTCTGTGCCTCTACTCTACTGCTCTGTGCCTCTACTCTACTGCTCTGTGCCTCTACTCTAGTGACTCTACTGCTCTGTGCCTCTACTCTACTGCTCTGTGCCTCTACTCTACTGACTCTACTGCTCTGTGCCTCTACTCTACTGCTACTGTGCCTCTACTCTACTGCTCTGTGCCACTCTCTACTCTACTACTCTACTGCTCTGTGCCTCTACTCTACTGCTCTGTGCCTCTACTCTACTGCTCTGTGCCTCTACTCTACTGCTCTGTGCCTCTACTCTACTGCTCTGTGCCTCTACTCTACTGCTCTGTGCCTCTACTCTACTGCTCTGTGCCACTACTCTACTGCTCTGTGCCTCTACTCTACTGCTCTCTCTACTGCTCTGTGCCTCTACTCTACTGCTCTGTGCCTCTACTCTACTGCTCTGTACCTCTACTCTACTGCTCTGTGCCTCTACTCTACTGCTCTGTGCCTCTACTCTACTGCTCTGTGCCTCTACTCTACTGCTCTGTGCCACTACTCTACTGCTCTGTGCCTCTACTCTACTGCTCTGTAACCTACTCTACTGCTCTGTGCCTCTACTCTACTGCTCTGTGCCTCTACTCTACTGCTCTGTGCCACTACTCTACTGCTCTGTGCCTCTACTCTACTCCTCTGTGCCTCTACTCTACTGCTCTTTGTCTCTATTCTTCTGCTCTGTGCCTCTACTCTACTGCTCTGTGCCTCTACTCTACTGCTCTGTGCCTCTACTCTACTGCTCTGTGCCTTTACTCTACTGCTCTGTGCCTCTACTCTACTGCTCTGTGCCACTACTCTACTGCTCTGTGCCTCTACTCTACTGCTCTGTGCCACTACTCTACTGCTCTGTGCCACTACTCTACTGCTCTGTACCTCTACTCTACTGCTCTGTACCTCTACTCTACTGCTCTGTGCCTCTACTCTACTGCTCTGTGCCTCTACTCTACTGCTCTGTGCCACTACTCTACTGCTCTGTGCCACTACTCTACTGCTCTGTACCTCTACTCTACTGCTCTGTACCTCTACTCTACTGCTCTGTGCCTCTACTCTACTGCTCTGTGCCACTACTCTACTGCTCTGTGCCTCTACCCTACTCCTCTGTGCCTCTACTCTACTGCTCTATGCCTCTACTCTAGTGACTCTACTGCTCTGTGCCTCTACTCTACTGCTCTGTGCCTCTACTCTACTGACTCTACTGCTCTGTGCCTCTACTCTACTGACTCTACTGCTCTGTGCCTCTACTCTACTGCTCTGTGCCACTACTCTACTGACTCTACTGCTCTGTGCCTCTACTCTACTGCTCTGTGCGTCTACTCTACTGCTCTGTACCTCTACTCTACTGCTCTGTACCTCTACTCTACTGCTCTGTGCCTCTACTCTACTGCTCTGTGCCTCTACTCTACTGCTCTGTGCCACTACTCTACTGCTATGTGACTCTACTCTACTGCTCTTTGTCTCTATTCTTCTGCTCTGTGCCTCTACTCTACTGCTCTGTGCCTCTACTCTACTGCTCTGTGCCTCTACTCTACTGCTCTGTGCCTTTACTCTACTGCTCTGTGCCTCTACTCTATTGCTCTGTGCCTCTACTCTAGTGACTCTACTGCTCTGTGCCTCTACTCTACTGCTCTGTGCCTCTACTCTACTGACTCTACTGCTCTGTACCTCTACTCTACTGACTCTACTGCTCTGTGCCTCTACTCTACTGCTCTGTGCCACTACTCTACTGACTCTACTGCTCTGTGCCTCTACTCTACTGCTCTGTGCCTCTACTCTACTGCTCTGTGCCTCTACTCTACTGCTCTGTGCCTCTACTCTACTGCTCTGTGCCTCTACTCTACTGCTCTGTCTCTCTACTCTACTGCTCTGTGTCTCTTCTCTACTGCTCTGTGTCTCTACTGCTCTGTGCCTCTACTCTACTGCTCTGTGCCTCTACTCTGCTGCTCTGTGTTTCTACTCTACTGCTCTGTGCCTCTACTCTACTGCTCTGTGCCTCTACTGCTCTGTGCCTCTACTCTACTGACTCTACTGCTCTGTGCCTCTACTCTACTGCTCTATGCCTCTACTCTAGTGACTCTACTGCTCTGTGCCTCTACTCTACTGCTCGGTGCCTCTACTCTAGTGCTCTGTGCCTCTACTCTAGTGCTCTGTGCCACTACTCTACTGATTCTACTGCTCTGTGCTTCTACTCTACTGCCCTGTGCCTCTACTCTGCTGCTCTGTGCCTCTACTCTACTGCTCTGTGCCTCTACTCTACTGCTCTGTGCCTCTACTCTACTGCTCTGTGCCTCTACTCTACTGCCCTGTGCCTCTACTCTGCTGCTCTGTGCCTCTACTCTACTGCTCTGTGCCTCTACTCTACTGCTCTGTGCCTCTACTCTGCTGCTCTGTGCCTCTACTCTACTGCTCTGTGCCTCTACTCTACTGCCCTGTGCCTCTACTCTACTGCTCTGTGCCTCTACTCTACTGCTCTGTGCCTCTACTCTACTGCTCTGTGCCTCTACTCTACTGCTCTATGCCTCTACTCTACTGCTCTGTGCCTCTACTCTACTGCTCTGTGCCTCTACTCTACTGCTCTGTGCCTCTACTCTAGTGCTCTGTGCCTCTACTCTAGTGCTCTGTGCCTCTACTCTAGTGCTCTGTGCCACTACTCTATTGATTCTACTGCTCTGTGCCTCTACTCTACTGTCCTGTGCCTCTACTCTGCTGCTCTGTGCCTCTACTCTACTGCTCTGTGCCTCTACTCTACTGCTCTGTGCCTCTACTCTACTGCTCTGTGCCTCTACTCTACTGCCCTGTGCCTCTACTCTGCTGCTCTGTGCCTCTACTCTACTGCTCTGTGCCTCTACTCTACTGCTCTGTGCCTCTACTCTCCTGCTCTGTGCCTCTACTCTACTGCTCTGTGCCTCTACTCTACTGCCCTGTGCCTCTACTCTACTGCTCTGTGCCTCTACTCTACTGCTCTGTGCCTCTACTCTACTGCTCTGTGCCTCTACTCTACTGCTCTGTGCCTCTACTCTACTGCTATGTGCCTCTACTCTACTGCTCTGTGCCTCTACTCTACTGCTCTGTGCCTCTACTCTAGTGCTCTGTGCCTCTACTCTAGTGCTCTGTACCTCTACTCTAGTGCTCTGTGCCACTACTCTACTGATTCTACTGCTCTGTGCCTCTACTCTACTGCCCTGTGCCTCTACTCTGCTGCTCTGTGCCTCTACTCTACTGCTCTGTGCCTCTACTCTACTGCTCTGTGCCTCTACTCTACTGCTCTGTGCCACTACTCTACTGCTCTGTGCCACTACTCTACTGCTCGGTGCCTCTACTCTAGTGCTCTGTGCCTCTACTCTAGTGCTCTGTGCCTCTACTCTAGTGCTCTGTGCCACTACTCTACTGATTCTACTGCCCTGTGCCTCTACTCTGCTGCTCTGTGCCTCTACTCTACTGCTCTGTGCCTCTACTCTGCTGCTCTGTGCCTCTACTCTACTGCTCTGTGCCTCTACTCTACTGCTCTGTGCCTCTACTCTACTGCTCTGTGCCACTACTCTACTGCTCTGTGCCTCTACTCTACTGCTCTGTGCCTCTACTCTAGTGCTCTGTGCCTCTACTCTAGTGCTCTGTGCCTCTACTCTAGTGCTCTGTGCCACTACTCTACTGACTCTACTGCTCTGTGCCTCTACTCTACTGCCTCTACTCTACTGCTCTGTGCCTCTACTCTGCTGCTCTGTGCCTCTACTCTACTGCTCTGCTCTGCCTCTACTCTACTGCTCTGTGCCTCTACTCTACTGCTCTGTGCCTCTACTCTACTGCTATGTGCCTCTACTCTACTGCTCTGTGCCTCTACTCTACTGCTCTGTGCCTCTACTCTAGTGCTCTGTGCCTCTACTCTAGTGCTCTGTGCCTCTACTCTACTGCCCTGTGCCTCTACTCTGCTGCTCTGTGCCTCTACTCTACTGCTCTGTGCCTCTACTCTACTGCTCTGTGCCTCTACTCTACTGCTCTGTGCCTCTCTACTGCTCTGTGTACCTCTACTCTACTGCTCTGTACTGCTCTGTGCCACTACTCTACTGCTCTGTGCTCTGTGCCACTACTCTACTGCTCTGCTCTGCCTCTACTCTACTGCTCTGTGCCTCTACTCTACTGCTCTGTGCTCTGTCTACTCTACTGCTCTGTGCTCTGTACCTCTACTCTACTGCTCTGTACCTCTACTCTACTGCTCTGTGCCTCTACTGCTCTGTGCTACTACTCTACTGCTCTGTGCCTCTACTCTACTGCTCTGTGCCTCTACTCTACTGCTCTGCCTCTACTCTAGTGACTCTACTGCTCTGTGCCTCTACTCTACTGCTCTGTGCCTCTACTCTACTGACTCTACTGCTCTGTACCTCTACTCTACTGCTCTGTGCCTCTACTCTACTGCTCTGTGCCACTACTCTACTGACTCTACTGCTCTGTGCCTCTACTCTACTGCTCTGTGCCTCTACTCTACTGCTCTGTGCCTCTACTCTACTGCTCTGTACCTCTACTCTACTGCTCTGTGCCTCTACTCTACTGCTCTGTGCCTCTACTCTACTGCTCTGTGCCACTACTCTACTGCTCTGTGACTCTACTCTACTGCTCTGTGTCTCTACTCTTCTGCTCTGTGCCTCTACTCTACTGCTCTGTGCCTCTACTCTACTGCTCTGTGCCTCTACTCTACTGCTCTGTGCCTTTACTCTACTGCTCTGTGCCTCTACTCTATTGCTCTGTGCCTCTACTCTAGTGACTCTACTGCTCTGTGCCTCTACTCTACTGCTCTGTGCCTCTACTCTACTGACTCTACTGCTCTGTACCTCTACTCTACTGACTCTACTGCTCTGTGCCTCTACTCTACTGCTCTGTGCCACTACTCTACTGACTCTACTGCTCTGTGCCTCTACTCTACTGCTCTGTGCCTCTACTCTACTGCTCTGTGCCTCTACTCTACTGCTCTGTGCCTCTACTCTACTGCTCTGTGCCTCTACTCTACTGCTCTGTGCCTCTACTCTACTGCTCTGTCTCTCTACTCTACTGCTCTGTGTCTCTACTCTACTGCTCTGTGTCTCTACTGCTCTGTGCCTCTACTCTACTGCTCTGTGCCTCTACTCTGCTGCTCTGTGTTTCTACTCTACTGCTCTGTGCCTCTACTCTACTGCTCTGTGCCTCTACTGCTCTGTGCCTCTACTCTACTGACTCTACTGCTCTGTGCCTCTACTCTACTGCTCTATGCCTCTACTCTAGTGACTCTACTGCTCTGTGCCTCTACTCTACTGCTCGGTGCCTCTACTCTAGTGCTCTGTGCCTCTACTCTAGTGCTCTGTGCCACTACTCTACTGATTCTACTGCTCTGTGCTTCTACTCTACTGCCCTGTGCCTCTACTCTGCTGCTCTGTGCCTCTACTCTACTGCTCTGTGCCTCTACTCTACTGCTCTGTGCCTCTACTCTACTGCTCTGTGCCTCTACTCTACTGCTCTGTGCCACTACTCTACTGCTCTGTGCCTCTACTCTACTCCTCTGTGCCTCTACTCTACTGCTCTATGCCTCTACTCTAGTGACTCTACTGCTCTGTGCCTCTACTCTACTGCTCTGTGCCTCTACTCTACTGCTCTGTGCCACTACTCTACTGCTCTGTGCCTCTACTCTACTGCTCTGTGCCTCTACTCTACTGCTCTGTGCCTCTACTCTACTGCTCTGTGCCTCTACTCTACTGTACCTCTACTCTACTGTGCCTCTACTCTACTGCTCTGTGCCTCTACTCTACTGCTCTGTGCCTCTACTCTACTGCTCTGCCACTACTCTACTGCTCTGTGACTCTACTCTACTCTACTGCTCTGTGCCTCTACTCTACTGCTCTGTGCCTCTACTCTACTGCTCTGTGCCTCTACTCTACTGCTCTGTGCCTCTACTCTACTGCTCTGTGCCTCTACTCTACTGCTCTGTGCCTCTACTCTAGTGACTCTACTGCTCTGTGCCTCTACTCTACTGCTCTGTGCCTCTACTCTACTGCTCTGCTCTGTACCTCTACTCTACTGACTCTACTGCTCTGTGCCTCTACTCTACTGCTCTGTGCCTCTACTCTACTGACTCTACTGCTCTGTGCCTCTACTCTACTGCTCTGTGCCTCTACTCTACTGCTCTGTGCCTCTACTCTACTGCTCTGTGCCTCTACTCTACTGCTCTGTGCCTCTACTCTACTGCTCTGTGCCTCTACTCTACTGCTCTGTCTCTCTACTCTACTGCTCTGTGTCTCTACTCTACTGCTCTGTGTCTCTACTGCTCTGTGCCTCTACTCTACTGCTCTGTGCCTCTACTCTGCTGCTCTGTGTTTCTACTCTACTGCTCTGTGCCTCTACTCTACTGCTCTGTGCCTCTACTGCTCTGTGCCTCTACTCTACTGACTCTACTGCTCTGTGCCTCTACTCTACTGCTCTATGCCTCTACTCTAGTGACTCTACTGCTCTGTGCCTCTACTCTACTGCTCGGTGCCTCTACTCTAGTGCTCTGTGCCTCTACTCTAGTGCTCTGTGCCACTACTCTACTGATTCTACTGCTCTGTGCTTCTACTCTACTGCCCTGTGCCTCTACTCTGCTGCTCTGTGCCTCTACTCTACTGCTCTGTGCCTCTACTCTACTGCTCTGTGCCTCTACTCTACTGCTCTGTGCCTCTACTCTACTGCCCTGTGCCTCTACTCTGCTGCTCTGTGCCTCTACTCTACTGCTCTGTGCCTCTACTCTACTGCTCTGTGCCTCTACTCTGCTGCTCTGTGCCTCTACTCTACTGCTCTGTGCCTCTACTCTACTGCCCTGTGCCTCTACTCTACTGCTCTGTGCCTCTACTCTACTGCTCTGTGCCTCTACTCTACTGCTCTGTGCCTCTACTCTACTGCTCTATGCCTCTACTCTACTGCTCTGTGCCTCTACTCTACTGCTCTGTGCCTCTACTCTACTGCTCTGTGCCTCTACTCTAGTGCTCTGTGCCTCTACTCTAGTGCTCTGTGCCTCTACTCTAGTGCTCTGTGCCACTACTCTATTGATTCTACTGCTCTGTGCCTCTACTCTACTGCCCTGTGCCTCTACTCTGCTGCTCTGTGCCTCTACTCTACTGCTCTGTGCCTCTACTCTACTGCTCTGTGCCTCTACTCTACTGCTCTGTGCCTCTACTCTACTGCCCTGTGCCTCTACTCTGCTGCTCTGTGCCTCTACTCTACTGCTCTGTGCCTCTACTCTACTGCTCTGTGCCTCTACTCTCCTGCTCTGTGCCTCTACTCTACTGCTCTGTGCCTCTACTCTACTGCCCTGTGCCTCTACTCTACTGCTCTGTGCCTCTACTCTACTGCTCTGTGCCTCTACTCTACTGCTCTGTGCCTCTACTCTACTGCTCTGTGCCTCTACTCTACTGCTATGTGCCTCTACTCTACTGCTCTGTGCCTCTACTCTACTGCTCTGTGCCTCTACTCTAGTGCTCTGTGCCTCTACTCTAGTGCTCTGTGCCTCTACTCTAGTGCTCTGTGCCACTACTCTACTGATTCTACTGCTCTGTGCCTCTACTCTACTGCCCTGTGCCTCTACTCTGCTGCTCTGTGCCTCTACTCTACTGCTCTGTGCCTCTACTCTACTGCTCTGTGCCTCTACTCTACTGCTCTGTGCCACTACTCTACTGCTCTGTGCCACTACTCTACTGCTCGGTGCCTCTACTCTAGTGCTCTGTGCCTCTACTCTAGTGCTCTGTGCCTCTACTCTAGTGCTCTGTGCCACTACTCTACTGATTCTACTGCCCTGTGCCTCTACTCTGCTGCTCTGTGCCTCTACTCTACTGCTCTGTGCCTCTACTCTACTGCTCTGTGCCTCTACTCTGCTGCTCTGTGCCTCTACTCTACTGCTCTGTGCCTCTACTCTACTGCTCTGTGCCACTACTCTACTGCTCTGTGCCACTACTCTACTGCTCGGTGCCTCTACTCTAGTGCTCTGTGCCTCTACTCTAGTGCTCTGTGCCTCTACTCTAGTGCTCTGTGCCACTACTCTACTGATTCTACTGCTCTGTGCTTCTACTCTACTGCCCTGTGCCTCTACTCTGCTGCTCTGTGCCTCTACTCTACTGCTCTGTGCCTCTACTCTACTGCTCTGTGCCTCTACTCTACTGCTCTGTGCCTCTACTCTACTGCTCTGTGCCTCTACTCTACTGCTCTGTGCCTCTACTCTACTGCTCTGTGCCTCTACTCTAGTGCTCTGTGCCTCTACTCTAGTGCTCTGTGCCTCTACTCTACTGCCCTGTGCCTCTACTCTGCTGCTCTGTGCCTCTACTCTACTGCTCTGTGCCTCTACTCTACTGCTCTGTGCCTCTACTGCTCTGTACCTCTACTCTACTGCTCTGTACCTCTACTGCTCTGTGCCTCTACTCTACTGCTTTTTGCCTCTACTCTACTGCTCTGTGCCTCTACTCTACTGCTCTGTGCCTCTACTCTACTGCTCTGTGTCTACTCTACTGCTCTGTACCTCTACTGCTCTGTGCCTCTACTCTACTGCTCTGTGCCTCTACTCTACTGCTCTGTGCCTCTACTCTACTGCTCTGTGCCTCTACTCTACTGCTCTGTGCCTCTACTCTACTGACTCTACTGCTCTGTACCTCTACTCTACTGACTCTACTGCTCTGTGCCTCTACTCTACTGCTCTGTGCCACTACTCTACTGACTCTACTGCTCTGTACCTCTACTATACTGCTCTGTGCCTCTAGTCTACTGCTCTGTGCCTCTACTCTACTGACTCTACTGCTCTGTGCCTCTACTCTACTGCTCTGTGCCTCTACTCTACTGCTCTGTGCCTCTACTCTACTGCTCTGTGCCTCTACTCTACTGCTCTGTGTCTCTACTCTACTGCTCTGTACCTCTACTGCTCTGTGCCTCTACTCTACTGCTCTGTGCCTCTACTTTACTGCTCTGTGCCTCTACTCTACTGCTCTGTGTCTCTACTCTACTGACTCTACTGCTCTGTGCCTCTACTCTACTGCTCTGTGCCTCTACTCTACTGCTCTGTGCCTCTACTCTACTGCTCTGTGCCTCTACTCTACTGCTCTGTGCCTCTACTCTACTGCTCTGTGTCTCTACTCTACTACTCTGTGTCTCTACTCTACTGACTCTACTGCTCTGTGCCTCTACTCTACTGCTCTGTGCCTCTACTCTACTGACTCTACTGCTCTGTGCCTCTACTCTATTGCTCTGTGCCTCTACTCTAGTGACTCTACTGCTCTGTGCCTCTACTCTACTGCTCTGTGCCTCTACTCTACTGACTCTACTGCTCTGTACCTCTACTCTACTGACTCTACTGCTCTGTGCCTCTACTCTACTGCTCTGTGCCACTACTCTACTGACTCTACTGCTCTGTGCCTCTACTCTACTGCTCTGTGCCTCTACTCTACTGCTCTGTGCCTCTACTGCTCTGTGCCTCTACTCTACTGCTCTGTGCCTCTACTCTACTGCTCTGTGTCTCTACTCTACTGCTCTGTGTCTCTACTCTACTGCTCTGTGTCTCTACTGCTCTGTGCCTCTACTCTACTGCTCTGTGCCTCTACTCTGCTGCTCTGTGTTTCTACTCTACTGCTCTGTGCCTCTACTCTACTGCTCTGTGCCTCTACTGCTCTGTGCCTCTACTCTACTGACTCTACTGCTCTGTGCCTCTACTCTACTCCTCTGTGCCTCTACTCTACTGCTCTGTGCCTCTACTCTACTGCTCTGTGCCTCTACTCTACTGCTCTGTGCCTCTACTCTACTGCTCTGTGCCTCTACTCTACTGCTCTGTGTCTCTACTCTACTGCTCTGTTCCTCTACTGCTCTGTGCCTCTACTCTACTGCTCTGTGCCTCTACTTTACTGCTCTGTGCCTCTACTCTACTGCTCTGTGTCTCCACTCTACTGACTCTACTGCTCTGTGCCTCTACTCTACTGCTCTGTGCCTCTACTCTACTGCTCTGTGCCTCTACTCTACTGCTCTGTGCCTCTACTCTACTGCTCTGTGCCTCTACTCTACTGCTCTGTGTCTCTACTCTACTGCTCTGTGTCTCTACTCTACTGACTCTACTGCTCTGTGCCTCTACTCTACTGCTCTGTGCCTCTACTCTACTGACTCTACTGCTCTGTGCCTCTACTCTATTGCTCTGTGCCTCTACTCTAGTGACTCTACTGCTCTGTGCCTCTACTCTACTGCTCTGTGCCTCTACTCTGCTGCTCTGTGCCTCTACTCTACTGCTCTGTGCCTCTACTCTACTGCCCTGTGCCTCTACTCTACTGCTCTGTGCCTCTACTCTACTGCTCTGTGCCTCTACTCTACTGCTCTGTGCCTCTACTCTACTGCTCTGTGCCTCTACTCTACTGCTCTGTGCCTCTACTCTACTGCTCTGTGCCTCTACTCTACTGCTCTGTGCCTCTACTCTACTGCTCTGTGCCTCTACTCTACTGCCCTGTGCCTCTACTCTGCTGCTCTGTGCCTCTACTCTACTGCTCTGTGCCTCTACTCTACTGCTTTGTGCCTCTACTCTGCTGCTCTGTGCCTCTACTCTACTGCTCTGTGCCTCTACTCTACTGCTCTGTGCCACTACTCTACTGCTCTGTGCCACTACTCTACTGCTCGGTGCCTCTACTCTAGTGCTCTGTGCCTCTACTCTAGTGCTCTGTGCCTCTACTCTAGTGCTCTGTGCCACTACTCTACTGATTCTACTGCTCTGTGCTTCTACTCTACTGCCCTGTGCCTCTACTCTGCTGCTCTGTGCCTCTACTCTACTGCTCTGTGCCTCTACTCTACTGCTCTGTGCCTCTACTCTACTGCTCTGTGCCTCTACTCTACTGCCCTGTGCCTCTACTCTGCTGCTCTGTGCCTCTACTCTACTGCTCTGTGCCTCTACTCTACTGCTCTGTGCCTCTACTCTGCTGCTCTGTGCCTCTACTCTACTGCTCTGTGCCTCTACTCTGCTGCTCTGTGCCTCTACTCTACTGCTCTGTGCCTCTACTCTACTGCTCTGTGCCACTACTCTACTGCTCTGTGCCACTACTCTACTGCTCGGTGCCTCTACTCTAGTGCTCTGTGCCTCTACTCTAGTGCTCTGTGCCTCTACTCTACTGCTCTGTGCCACTACTCTACTGATTCTACTGCTCTGTGCTTCTACTCTACTGCCCTGTGCCTCTACTCTGCTGCTCTGTGCCTCTACTCTACTGCTCTGTGCCTCTACTCTACTGCTCTGTGCCTCTACTCTACTGCTCTGTGCCTCTACTCTACTGCCCTGTGCCTCTACTCTGCTGCTCTGTGCCTCTACTCTACTGCTCTGTGCCTCTACTCTACTGCTCTGTGCCTCTACTCTGCTGCTCTGTGCCTCTACTCTACTGCTCTGTGCCTCTACTCTACTGCCTCTGTGCCTCTACTCTACTGCTCTGTGCCTCTACTCTACTGCTCTGTGCCTCTAACTCTACTGCTCTGTGCCTCTACTCTACTGCTCTGTGCCTCTACTCTACTGCTCTGTGCCTCTACTCTACTGCTCTGTGCCTCTACTCTACTGCTCTGTGCCTCTACTTTACTGCTCTGTGCCTCTACTCTAGTGCTCTGTGTCTCTACTCTACTGCTCTGTGCCTCTACTCTACTGCCCTGTGTCTCTACTCTGCTGCTCTGTGCCTCTACTCTACTGCTCTGTGCCTCTACTCTACTGCTCTGTGCCTCTACTCTACTGCTCTGTGCCTCTACTCTTCTGCTCTGTGTCTCTACTCTACTGCTCTGTGCCTCTACTCTACTGCTCTGTGCCTCTACTCTACTGCTCTGTGCCTCTACTCTACTGCTCTGTGCCTCTACTCTACTGCTCTGTGCCTCTACTCTACTGCTCTGTGCCTCTACTCTAGTGCTCTGTGCCTCTACTCTAGTGCTCTGTGCCTCTACTCTAGTGCTCTGTGCCACTACTCTACTGATTCTACTGCTCTGTGCTTCTACTCTACTGCCCTGTGCCTCTACTCTGCTGCTCTGTGCCTCTACTCTACTGCTCTGTGCCTCTACTCTACTGCTCTGTGCCTCTACTCTACTGCTCTGTGCTCTCTACTCTACTGCTCTGCCTCTGTGCCTCTACTCTGCTGCTCTGTGCCTCTACTCTACTGCTCTGTGCCTCTACTCTACTGCTCTGTGCCTCTACTCTACTGCTCTGTGCCTCTACTCTACTGCTCTGTGCCTCTACTCTACTGCTCTGTGCCTCTACTCTACTGCTCTGTGCCTCTACTCTACTGCTCTGTGCCTCTACTCTACTGCTCTGTGCCTCTACTCTACTGCTCTGTGCCTCTACTCTAGTGCTCTGTGCCTCTACTCTAGTGCTCTGTGCCTCTACTCTAGTGCTCTGTGCCTCTACTCTACTGCTCTGTGCCTCTACTCTGCTGCTCTGTGCCTCTACTCTACTGCTCTGTGCCTCTACTCTACTGCTCTGTGCCTCTACTCTACTGCTCTGTGCCTCTACTCTACTGCCCTGTGCCTCTACTCTGCTGCTCTGTGCCTCTACTCTACTGCTCTGTGCCTCTACTCTACTGCTTTGTGCCTCTACTCTGCTGCTCTGTGCCTCTACTCTACTGCTCTGTGCCTCAACTCTACTGCCCTGTGCCTCTACTCTACTGCTCTGTGCCTCTACTCTACTGCTCTGTGCCTCTACTCTACTGCTCTGTGCCTCTACTCTACTGCTCTGTGCCTCTACTCTACTGCTCTGTGCCTCTACTCTACTGCTCTGTGCCTCTACTCTACTGCTCTGTGCCTCTACTCTACTGCTCTGTGTCTCTACTCTACTGCTCTGTGCCTCTACTCTACTGCCCTGTGTCTCTACTCTGCTGCTCTGTGCCTCTACTCTACTGCTCTGTGCCTCTACTCTACTGCTCTGTGCCTCTACTCTACTGCTCTGTGCCTCTACTCTACTGCTCTGTGTCTCTACTCTACTGCTCTGTGCCTCTACTCTACTGCTCTGTGCCTCTACTCTACTGCTCTGTGCCTCTACTCTACTGCTCTGTGCCTCTACTCTACTGCTCTGTGCCTCTACTTTACTGCTCTGTGCCTCTACTCTAGTGCTCTGTGTCTCTACTCTACTGCTCTGTGCCTCTACTCTACTGCCCTGTGTCTCTACTCTGCTGCTCTGTGCCTCTACTCTACTGCTCTGTGCCTCTACTCTACTGCTCTGTGCCTCTACTCTACTGCTCTGTGCCTCTACTCTACTGCTCTGTGCCTCTACTCTACTGCTCTGTGTCTCTACTCTACTGCTCTGTGCCTCTACTCTACTGCTCTGTGCCTCTACTCTACTTCTCTGTGCCTCTACTCTACTGCTCTGTGCCTCTACTCTACTGCTCTGTGCCTCTACTCTACTGCTCTGTGCCTCTACTCTAGTGCTCTGTGCCTCTACTCTAGTGCTCTGTGCCTCTACTCTACTGCTCTGTGCATCTACGCAAATGTGATGATATGCTTTAGTATACAGGTTTTTTATGCGTTCCACTACCTCAGAACTCACCAGGTCATCCCACTCTTGCGCTCACGTTTTGTTCCGGCTCCTCCCAATTTACACATTAAGCACTCGGTAATCCTTTATTTTAATGGTAAGTCTCTATTTATAAACTGTGTAAATCAAGATGTAGCCGAGACCCATTCACAATACAGGTGAATGCATATTCAATAGGAGTGTGTGCATACATTGAGTTATTGAGATTGTTTTGGCTGATTTCACGTGGCTACAGATGAAAAACAATCTGTTATCCTTCCATTTGGGACTTATTTTGTTTGACTGATTAACATTTGCAAAGAAGCAATCTCTTATTTTTTAAAGTTGACTCTTTAACACCCATGATGTCCTTCACACACAAAGTCTGTTCGAGACCCGAGCAAAGATGATCTCTTGACTGGGGAGACGTGAGTCGGGGGAGATGAAGTGAATGAATAACGTTTTTCGTGTCAATCAGCAATATTTTTTTGCGTTACGGTTTGCATCAATTCAAATAAGCTACTGGGGTAGTGAATTGATGGTGGCACAGAGCAGCAGAGTAGAGATACAGAGCATTAGAGTAGAGACACAGAGCAGTAGAGTAGAGATACAGAGCAGTAGAATAGAGACACAGGGCAGTAGAGTAGAGACACAGAGCAGTAGAGTAGAGGCACAGAGCAGTAGAGTAGAGACACAGAGCAGTAGAGTAGAGACACAGAACAGTAGAGTAGAGACACAGAGCAGTAGAGTAGAGACACAGAGCAGTAGAGTAGAGACACAGAGCAGTAGAGTAGAGATACAGAGCAGTAGAGTAGACACAGAGCAGCAGAGTAGAGACACAGAGCAGCAGAGTAGAGACACAGAGCAGTAGAGTAGAGACACAGAGCAGTAGAGTAGAGACACAGAGCAGTAGAGTAGAGACACAGAGCAGTAGAGTAGAGACACAGAGCAGTAGAGTAGACACACAGAGCAGCAGAGTAGAGATACAGAGCAGTAGAGTAGAGACACAGAGCAGCAGAGTAGAGACACAGAGCAGCAGAGTAGAGGCACAGAGCAGTAGAGTAGAGGCACAGAGCAGTAGAGTAGAGACACAGAGCAGTAGAGTAGAAACACAGAGCAGTAGAGGTACAGAGCAGTAGAGTAGAGACACAGAGCAGTAGAGATACAGAGCAGTAGAGTAGAGACACAGAGCAGTAGAGTAGAGACGCAGAGCAGTAGAGTAGAGACACAGAGCAGTAGAGGTACAGAGCAGTAGAGTAGAGACACAGAGCAGTAGAGTAGAGGCACAGAGCAGTAGAGTAGAGACACAGAGCAGTAGAGTAGAGACACAGAGCAGTAGAGTAGAGGCACATAGCAGTAGAGTAGAGACACAGAGCAGTAGAGTAGAGACACAGAGCAGTAGAGGTACAGAGCAGTAGAGTAGAGACACAGAGCAGTAGAGATACAGAGCAGTAGAGTAGAGACACAGAGCAGTAGAGTAGAGACACAGAGCAGTAGAGTGGAGGCACAGAGCAGTAGAGTAGAGACACAGAGCAGTAGAGTAGTGGCACAGAGCAGCAGAGTAGAGACACAGAGCAGCAGAGTAGAGGCACAGAGCAGTAGAGTAGAGACACAGAGCAGTAGAGTAGAGGCACAGAGCAGCAGAGTAGAGGCACAGAGCAGCAGAGTAGAGGCACAGAGCAGTAGAGGCAGTAGAGTAGAGGCACAGAGCAGTAGAGTAGAGGTACCGAGCAGTAGAGTAGAGGCACAGAGCAGTAGAGTAGAGGCACAGAGCAGTAGAGTAGAGACACAGAGCAGTAGAGTAGAGGCACAGAGCAGTAGAGTCAGTAGAGTAGTGGCACAGAGCAGTAGAGTCAGTAGAGTAGTGGCACAGAGCAGTAGAGTCAGTAGAGTAGTGGCACATAGCAGTAGAGTCAGTAGAGTAGTGGCACAGAGCAGTAGAGTCAGTAGAGTAGAGGTACAGAGCAGTAGAATAGAGGCACAGAGCAGTAGAGTAGAGACACAGAGCAGTAGAGTAGAGGCACAGAGCAGTAGAGTCAGTAGAGTAGTGGCACAGAGCAGTAGAGTAGAGACAGTGAATTCATGGTGTAAAATAGCAAGGACATTAGCCTACAAGCTGGAAGCTACCAGTATCTTCTTACATTTTAGGCTAGTGTTATAACCTGTACTGGACTTTGTTTTGGGAACACTAATTAGCAGATGCAACATTTCTACAGCCATGTTACATTATTCAAGTGTGTGTTAACTTCTGTGCAGCCCAGACTCCCAGGTATTTTTTTTATTTTTTATTGTTTGCTGGTTCCTCGTGGCAGGCTTGAGCTAGCAATGAGGAAGTGGAGCAGACAGGCGTGGAGCAGACAGGCATGGAGCAGACAGGCGTGAAGCAGACAGATATGAAGCAGACAGATGTGAAGCAGACAGGCATGGAGCAGACAGGCATGGTGCACTCGCGCTATCAGGACATCGGCTGCGCTGATAGACAGACTTGGTCCTCTCTGAATTAGTGGACAACGTGAGACACACACATTCTAGTGCAGAACCGTTTTTCTTGTTCTAGTATCGAAAAAACGGGTGTAACGTGCAACACTAGTATGTTTACAGTTTGTAGTATTCCAATGAAAAAAAATGATTGATTGATTAAATGGTTCCTCTCACTTGATTTTACAGGGAAAACCCATATTTAGCTAGTATGAGGGTCAAACAGTATGTTTAGTGTTCATCTTGGTTGACTGATTACAGCTACTGTGTCTTGGCCTTGACATTCTAAAAACCTCACCTCAGCTGGATCTATTATTGATGTGTTTAACTGAGCAAGTTGAAGAGACTCAACTGCTGGGTGCCACCCTAGATAGAAAGCTACCATGGTCAAAACATATAAGCTCTATGGTTACTAAACTGGGAAAAGGTCTGTCCGTGAGAAGGCGTTGTTTTACTTTCTTGATATCCCAGTCAACCAGACAGGTCCTACAGGCCCTAGTTTTGTCCACCTGGACTACTGTCCCGTTGTGTGGTCAGGTGTGGCAAAGAAGGACATAGACACACTGCAGTTGGTCCAAAACAGAGCAGCACGTTTTGCACTTAAATGTACACAGAGGGCAAATGTCAGTAACATGCATGTCAGTCTCTCCTGGCTCAAAGTGGGAGGGGAGATTGATTGCGTCACTATAGGTCTTTGTGTGAGATGTTGATGTGTCAAAGGTAACGACTGTTCAAGCAGTTCAGACACTCATCGGCATCACACAAGACATGTAACCACTGGTCTCTTCACAGTCCCCAGGTCCACAACAGAGGCTGGGAAACTCACAGCATTAAATGGAACCATGACTAAATGGAACTCTTTGCCACCCCTGGTAAATCAAGACAGCAATAAAACCAGATAAAAGAGCACCTTATGGCACGACCGGGACTGTGAAGAGGCGGACATTTTATGTATTTTATGTTTGGTATTGTGTAGGGCTGAGCAGTATACCTGTATTTTACAATATACCGGTATTGATGCACGGACTGGATAGAGTTTTTCTATAACGGTGTTTGAATGTTTGGTTTCTTGAATGTGATACATCGTGTACAACGTCCATTTTTATAGTTTACTTTGCTACTTGTGTCCTCTCTTTCCGCTCTCGCTTATCTCTGTCTCCATGCGACTTTCTACACAAACCTTGCAGCGCCCGTTGTTACTCAAGGAGTGCATTTGTTGTTCCTCGACCCCGAGACTCTTGCGTTCATTCTGCATGGTCATACAGCACATGGAACACAGTTGAGGACAACGATGCTCTCTTTGCTTGTTAATATAGATCCACAAGCGTTCTAGAATTTCACTATTAGTAGTTTGTGTTTCTTACATCTGCAAACACCTAGATTGTCTTTGCTTAGCAAGTTGGGCCTAAATCGTGTTACCGCTAATGCTAATTGGGCCTAAATCGTGTTACCGCTAATGCTAATTGCTAGTTAGTTTGCTCTGTAACTGAGTCAGAGCAAACGTAATTAGCTTATACAGCCTGATAATACCAGTGATGTTGTAGACCTAAATCAGCATGTTGTTTGTGCAACAGTATCTTCTAAATCAAAGAGGAATACACGACGCATGAATATGTTATCTACATGAAGTAGCTAAAACATTGACTGTACGCAAAGATTATAGGGTCCCCTAGGAAACACTGATCAACACTGGTTCCTACCCTGTCACAATAACTCCTCCCTGGCATTATCATTCGTTGTCATGTCAAACAACACTGTATTCAAAGTGCCCACTATTATATTCTAACAATAGAATTAGAATAGTCATTCTATTTCCATGATTCGGACAGTTCACCCAAGTGTTTTGCTCTAAATTGCAAGTCAAATCACAATTGCAACATTTAGTTAAAAATAAGGCCTAGATTGTTTGGCTTATATGGTGCATCCATGGAAGTGTGGAAATGATCTCAAACAAGTGCAGGAAGTGCAGAAATTGGAGGGTTGCCCCATTGAAATCACTTAGAATGTATGTGTTGCCACCGTAGGGTCACGCACTACTCCTAAAGCACATGTAGCACTTTTATTATTAAAAAACATTCAATACTGTCATACCATCCAATTAGTTTTAAATCCCGTGATATGACATTTTGCCATATCGACCAGCCCTAGTATTATGTATGGGATACATGGTTAGGATACAACTTTAATATGTGGTTGTCTAGCATGGCTATCTCCAGATGAATGCTCTCGTTGTGGGTTGCTCTGGATGGGAGCGCTTGCTGATGAATGCTCTCGTTGTGGGTTGCTCTGGATGGGAGCGCTTGCTGATGAATGCTCTCGTTGTGGGTTGCTCTGGATGGGAGCGCTTGCTGATGAATGCTCTCGTTGTGGGTTGCTCTGGATGGGAGCGCTTGCTGATGAATGCTCTCATTGTGGGTTGCTCTGGATGGGAGCGCTTGCTGATGAATGCTCTCGTTGTGGGTTGCTCTGGATGGGAGCGCTTGCTGATGAATGCTCTCGTTGTGGGTTGCTCTGGAGCGCTTGCTGATGAATGCTCTCGTTGTGGGTTGCTCTGGGAGCGCTTGCTGATGAATGCTCTCGTTGTGGGTTGCTCTGGATGGGAGCGCTTGCTGATGAATGCTCTCGTTGTGGGTTGCTCTGGATGGGAGCGCTTGCTGATGAATGCTCTCATTGTGGGTTGCTCTGGATGGGAGCGCTTGCTGATGAATGCTCTCGTTGTGGGTTGCTCTGGATGGGAGCGCTTGCTGATGAATGCTCTCGTTGTGGGTTGCTCTGGATGGGAGCGCTTGCTGATGAATGCTCTCGTTGTGGGTTGCTCTGGATGGGAGCGCTTGCTGATGAATGCTCTCGTTGTGGGTTGCTCTGGATGGGAGCGCTTGCTGATGAATGCTCTCGTTGTGGGTTGCTCTGGATGGGAGCGCTTGCTGATGAATGCTCTCGTTGTGGGTTGCTCTGGATGGGAGCGCTTGCTGATGAATGCTCTCTCGTTGTGGGTTGCTCTGGATGGGAGCGCTTGCTGATGAATGCTCTCGTTGTGGGTTGCTCTGGATGGGAGCGCTTGCTGATGAATGCTCTCGTTGTGGGTTGCTCTGGATGGGAGCGCTTGCTGATGAATGCTCTCGTTGTGGGTTGCTCTGGATGGGAGCGCTTGCTGATGAATGCTCTCGTTGTGGGTTGCTCTGGATGGGAGCGCTTGCTGATGAATGCTCTCGTTGTGGGTTGCTCTGGATGGGAGCGCTTGCTGATGAATGCTCTCGTTGTGGGTTGCTCTGGATGGGAGCGCTTGCTGATGAATGCTCTCGTTGTGGGTTGCTCTGGATGGGAGCGCTTACTGAGTGGCTAAATTGTAATGTCCATTTATTTTGATGTATTTTATTTCTGTTGTTTCCTGTTTGGACACCAGGAAGAGTTGCGGCTGCCCGGCAGCAGCTAATTGAGGATCCTAATAAATACAAAAAAAATCCCCTACTAGAAAGTTCCCCCAATGTATTTCCACGAAGATCCACCTAGACTGAGGGCCATTCTAATGACCTTCGACCCGTTCAGCAGATAATCTAAACCACATGTCTAACCTAATTGTCCTTAGTCAGACACAGACCAGAAGAAGGAAGTAGCCGTGACTCACTTGTGGGTCTCAGACCACCATTTATCAAACACTGCCCTTAGTTTCCCTCTTATTGTGACCAAGAGGATTTATCACTCACTATGCCATCCCCAAGGGAATATTAACTGAATATCAGCTACTGGAAGAACCTCCCTCTTACAGTGTTAAACTCATTACCACTACTCTGGAGAGACATCAGCTATGTCTTTCCAGGGTAACAGTAATACAGTAATAATAGTCATTCCTTTTGAGTAGCCTACTCTAACTCTCTGCCTCATTGTGGTGAGATGGATGGAAAGAAAATGCACTTTTCAATACTAGTTTACTGCAACTACGCAAACCGTTTATGCTCCGTTTCTAAATAAGTGACTAATCACGTTTTTCATCCCAGTTTTATTCTGGGATTGGTTTTCCACATGAGCACCATTCTCGGCACTAAGATGTGAACAGCCTCATAATGTGAAGGATTCATGGTCGAATTTGGAATTGTTTACTAAACCGTTTCTTGGAGCTTCATGGGTAGGGCCAGGAGTGATTCCCTGACCACGTGACCGGACCAAGTAAAACTCTGGGCCCATGTTGGAGGTTTATAGAGAGTCCTCGGGCTACGGGGTTAAGAGTTTTTCCTGGTCAAGAAAACACGATTTCCCTGTACAGAATCGTATAGATCTGATTCCCTGATAAACATTACTTAGCATTAAAATGGACCATCTCCATTCTATCTCACATTCTTCTTCTTATCATGTTGTTTTCTTGTCCTTTATACTAAAGGGTTACCGCATTGTGGACTTTGAGGAGTTGCCAGTAAATCTGGCGTCGTGGGAGAAAACATCCGTTTGGGGACCTGTGAGAAATAAATAAACCACAGAGAGATCAGCTGCCAAGACTGTGATTTCTGAGATTTCAAAATAAAGGCTTACTCGTGAAAAACATCCAACGTTAGACCAATTCACTGAGACACAGCGGACCAATTGGATTGGATTTGATTTGGATTTATTTTAAGAAAAACCCAAATCTGTGTTGGAACATTGACTTAGATTTTATTTGATGAAATGGTTTCAAATCCACAGACAGACAGACAGACAGATCCTTAAACATCCTGTGTTATGCACGTATTCTTTTACCAAGTACAGATGGAATGTCTACCAATGGCATGCCCATCTTTTTGTGAGAAATTACACTGGTCACTCATAACATTTATAAAGTGAATATAGATAGCGATCACTTGAGATTAGGGACTTCAAAAATACTTTTTTCTAATGATTAGTAAACGGTTTATAAATGTGGGAGTAATGATTAATAAAAGGTGAACACACAATCTATAAAAGCCTTATAAAGGTTTTATAACGGTCCTTTATACTAAAGTGTTACAGCATTGTGGACTTTGAGGAGTTGCCAGTAAATCTGAAGCAGGTACATGGAACAAAACAGTAACAAGCCCATTACAGTAAGGGCTTTGATCGGTACAAATCAGACACACTGGACATGTTTAAGACATAGCTGGCTTACAAGTGGTGCTTCATGATTTCACCCTTCCCTTTCAGAAAAAAAATGATGTATTTGATGTGGGAAGAGCTGTTCAAAACACAGACCCATCATGGTAACCAGGTTACTAGGGGAACCAAGCCGATTGTAAGAAAAGTCTGTGTTTTGCTATAAACAATCCCTATCAAAAGGGAAAATCTATGTTTAATGTTTGCCTCATTACTGAATATGTACCGCTGGTTGCCTCTGCTCTGGCGTCTGATTGTAATTATGTTTCACATTACTCACAGTATGACATTTACATTTGGAGGGTGATTGCTCTTCCCCCCCCCCTCCCCCCCCCCTTAAATTGACTTCCTGGTTCCTGGAATGAGCATAGGTTCCAGAAGGTAGTCAGGTCCTGGTAATGTGTTGGAATATCCTTGAAAAACTTGTACATAATAATACTCATAATATACTTCAAATAATCATATGAAAGATAATTTACTCAAATTGTTAAATTACAGCCCCAGAGGTTTGCAATGAGTTCTTATCACATTATAAATGTGTATTCAAACTCTAGAAATAGTATATTTGTCATTGAGTGTTCATGGTTTATTTTATTTGATGGATTACATTTATGCACACTCGCAGGACTCTACACACTCACACACACTGTCACTCCAACACACACACACATGTATACTTATTCTACACACCCACATACAATCATCATATACGCTGCTGCTACTCTGTTTATCATTATATCCTGATGCCTAGTCACCTTACCCCTATTCGTATCTACCTCATTGTACATATGGAATTGGAACTGACTCTGTATATAACTTCTTACTTTCTTGTGTTCTTTTATTTCCTATTCTTATTTTTGTTCTACCTTGTTTTTAGTGCTACATTGATATTGATTACTGCGTTGTTGGGGTTAGAGCATGCAATAAAGGCATTTCACTGTTCTTTCACTGTACTCACGTGACATTAAGGGTTGGCTGTAGCAGTGAAGGAAGGGTTGGCTGTAGCATTGAGGGAAGGGTTGGCTGTAGCATTGAGGGAAGGGCTGGCTGTAGCATTGAGGGAAGGGTTGGCTATAGCATTGAGGGAAGGGTTGGCTGTAGCATTGAGGGAAGGGCTGGCTGTAGCATTGAGGGAAGGGCTGGCTGTAGCATTGAGGGAAGAGTTGGCTGTAGCAGTGAGGGAAGGGTTGGCTGTAGCAGTGAGGGAAGGGTTGGCTGTAGCAGTGAGGTAAGGGTTGGCTGTAGCAGTGAGGGAAGGGTTGGCTGTAACATTGATGGAAGGGTTGGCTGTAGCAGTGAGGGAAGGGTTGGCTGTAGCAGTGAGGTAAGGGTTGGCTGTAGCAGTGAGGTAAGGGTTGGCTGTAGCAGTGAGGGAAGGGTTGGCTGTAACATTGAGGAAGGGTTGGCTGTAGCAGTGAGGGAAGGGTTGGCTGTAACATTGATGGAAGGGTTGGCTGTAGCATTGAAGGAAGGGTTGGCTGTAGCAGTGATGGAAGGGTTGGCTGTAGCAGTGAGGGAAGGGTTGGCTGTAACATTGATGGAAGGGTTGGCTGTAGCAGTGAGGGAAGGGTTGGCTGTAACATTGATGGAAGGGTTGGCTGTAGCATTGAAGGAGGGGTTAAATTCCGTTAAAATATATCAGGCAGTTTTTGGTTTTATGATAAGGGTGGACATGAAAATGAAATATCTTTGTGAACATGTCATAGTTAACGTGTTTGAATATAGCGTACAACACTAAATCAGAGCAAGTTATGTTTTTAAAGGATTTTGTGACATATTGCGTGGCCAGATCCCAGAGGGTGAATGACCCCCTACATGGGTTAATGTCCTTTGGGATATAACTAATGTGATGTCAACATGAGCCACACAGATGTCTCTTCTCTCTAACTCTGTGAACCTTCAGATGGACTTCCAACACACTGTGTGATTGGCTGGCCCGTCTCCTCTTCTTTAGGCCCTTGGCCAATAAGCTGTCTCTATATAGCATTACATTCTTGTAGGCGACAGCAGAACTCGAGGACAGACCTTTTCACAGAGTGATTCTACAGACAAACTAATAGTGTTTAGGCTTAGAGAATGTGTAAAGGGTTTGCAGTCTTACAGCAAACGTGTCTTGAGAGGTGAGTACAGTTCTATATGAGCATTCTGTCCAAATAGTATATATTCTGAATGAATGTTCACCTTGTAGGCTATGTAAATACATACTCCATCTCTTTCCGATACAACAGTTTAATCTTAGGGCTCTGTTTGATTGATGATTTGTTACTTCTATGAAGGTCTTTGCCTCTCTGCAGTGCGTTTCCTTTACATGGTGCTCTATCAGGGTCTTTAATAATCATGCCAACAGTTTAACACTTAAAACCCTGTTTAGTTGTTTAACTGTTCTTTTACACTTGTGGTTTAACACTTGTTCTCCTGACTCCTAATGTTTTTTCTGTAAATGTGCAGTATGTGTGTTCTTTTCAAATGTTCCCTATTCACTTTTTAGAATTAAAATAAATGTTGAGAATCTACTTACTGAGACTGATCTGAGTGATTCTGATTCAAAACGTCAGACGATAAATGAATCTTTGAGTGGATGGTATGCCAGATTGTCACATTCTCCGTCTTCTTCTAGGGCTAAACATATCAAGGTGAAGTTTGGTACCCTGCTCCAGAGGCCAGACCATGAACACACTGAGAACGTCATCCCCTTTCAGAAGAAACCTGAGAACGTAATCCCCTTTCAGAAGAAACCTGAGAATGCCATCCCTCTTCCACAGAAACCTGAGAGATGTCTGGAGACGCCTCCGAAGTATGACAGGTAATGGAAAAGCGTTCAGAATAAGTCATTGGCCGTGTCCCAAATCTGTCTTGCCTATATTTCTTACATACTGTGGACTAATTGTACTGCATACATATAAACATTAGGTTGTTATTTTACCTGATCGCTGTGGTCAGCATTTAACTGCACACTTTTGTCCACTCTAAAATAATTCCAAACAGTGCACTGTGCACCCACACTGTGCATTTCAGCCAGTCATCTCTGCCTTATGCAAAATGTCACTGTTCAAAATTTAACCACACCGCATTTTGGAGCAACATTTCTAAGTCTATTTGCTATTTTTTCATGCCTCTGAAAAACAGAAATGATAAATAGTGTGATTCATTTTTTTGCCATCTTTTTTTGCAATAATTATTCTGATAGGCTCATGTTTTACCGGTGTGACGTACCCCCACTATTTATTTTTCTGGGACTCCGTACCAGCTAACTTTGACCCCTGATCACAATGATCAAATGTAAACACAACTGGAGACACCTCCTCATACAGGACGACAGCTTTACGATAGCTAGCGAAGGAGTGTAGAAAACTCTGGTAACTAATTGTAAATAACTTTAGGTGGCTAGCTAAGCATCTTTTGCCTGTCTACCCATCCACATCCCTCTGGCCAAACGTCATGCCCGCTAACTTCTCTTCTCCACAATGATGTATGGAGCGATCGATAGAGCAGCGAAATTCAATTCAGGATGAGACGCCTGGGAAAAGTATTTTGGCTGTGGAGCAAAGCAATTCACTGACTTACAATTAGTTAGCAACCGCGCCACTCTTTGATAGCAAATGCGACCCAAAACAGCAAGGTGTTTCCAGAAATGTTTACTTTTTGATGTTCTTTGACATCTTCACTTTCCAGATTGTTATTCTGATATTGAAGCTTAAAATGTTTTTGCCAACATGATGTGTATACAGTATATATATACACAAAAGTATGTGGACACCCCTTCAAATGATTGAATTCGGCTATTTCAGCCACATTCGTTGCTGACAGGTGTATAAAATTGAGAACACAGCCATGCAATCTCCATAGACAGACATTGGCAGTAGACTTTTCAACGTGGCACTTTTATAGGGTGCCAACTTTCCAACAAGTCAATTTGTCAAATTTCTGCCCTGCTACAGCTGCCCCCGTCAACTGTAAGTGCTGTTATTGTGAAGTGGAAACGTCTAGATGCAACAATGGCTCAGTTGCAAAGTGGTAAGCCACACAAGCACACAAAAAGGCACCACAGAGTGCTAAAGAGCACAGCGCGTAACAATCGTCTGTCCTCAGTTGCAGCACTCACTATCGGGTTCCAAACTGCCTTTGGAACCAACGTCAGCACAAGAACTGTTCGTCAGGAGCCAATAGTTCTTGTTCGCTCCCAATGAACAGCTTGCCGCCCATGGACTCTGGAGCGTAGTGCCAACTGTAACATTTGGTGGAGGAGGAATAATGGTCTGGGGCTGTTTTTCATGTTTCCGGCTTGTTGGAAAGGTGGCATCCTATGACGGTGCCACGTTGAAAGTCACTCAACTCTACAGTATGGCCATTCTACGGCCAATGTTTGTCTATGGAGATTGCATGGCGGTCTCCTCGATTTTATACACCTGTCAGCAATGGGTGTGGCTGAAATAGCCAAATCCACTAATTTGAGGGGGTGTCCACATACTGCTGTATATATTTTGATGGGCAAGGGTGTTGAACACCCTAGAAACAAATATGTTTTGCCTAGAGAGTTCACTTGTTATTCTAAAAGTTCAAATGTTGATTGATATTGATAGTCATTCAGAAAAAGCACACTTTATTTTGATATACATTACTTTGTAAATTGTACACAGTCTCTTTGGGAACATCAGTCATGTAGAGTTACAACTTGAGAAGAGAGCAATTAATAATGCTATGATCAAAAAGTACTAAAAAGTATATTTTGTATTGAACCAAGCCTTATTAAAGTTTTCCTGAGTCATTTCAAAGGTGCAACACAAAATGTATTTTTCCGCCCGGTTTGAAACAAGTCAGAACGGGAACAGAGAATCTAGGAGAGAATTTTGCAGCTGGAAGAAAAGATGACAATCCTGGGAGAAAGAGATGCTAACAAGCTAGCTAGCTAGCATCTTCTCTGGTCTGTGGAAATTTGCATGAAGGAGAGAGAAAGTCAATCAACTACCTTCATATGGAAAGAATCCACAATGGTGTTGAATAGCACTTCACAGGCTTACGCTACACAAAACAAGTCCGAACAAGACTGCAGCACGCAAGGTCTTCGATGACTTCCTTCTACACTTCGGCCACCCATCCGATATCATCATGAGGGAGTTTGAGAAATGAACTATTCAGAAGAATGCAACAGTGGGATACCTTCACTGAAGAACAACCTCATATAATCCACAGTCAAATCTCAGCGCATAGCTTCAATAGAACACTCTTAAAGGACACTGGAAGAAACGCAGAAACTGAACTGGAAGGATTACCTCAACATTGTTCTACATTTCAACCAGTCTTTCTCACTTGTTCCTTCTCTTAGGATGTGAACTGGACAATCAATCTGGTGTACCTAAGAGACGAAGAAGGAAATACACAGTCTCGCGTGATATGCAGAGAAATAGAAGACACATCAATGCGAGAAGCGTATGACATCATGACAATCTCATGGAGAAAATACACAAAAGACAACTAATCTTAAAGAGGGAGGAAGAAGAAGTGGGACATAAACAGTGGGACATAAACAGCCGAAGACTCATCCCATGGATACTCAGAATGTTTAAGTGAGGCGCAGTACCGCCTGTTGATTCCAAGATGAGAGTGAGGCAAATGTCTTCCAACCTGAAGTAAGAGAGCATCTTGAAGAAGCAGAAGCTGGAGGCAAAGCCGAGGCACCAGAGTCAAGATGGAAGTCATGGAACTGAAGAGGAACCTGAACAAGACCCAGAAAGGGACCATAAGTAGGATGAAGGTCAAGCTGAAGATATAGAATGAGAGGATGATCAAGATCACCAGGAAACCAGAACAGGTGTCATGTAGCTTGTGGAACAAGCATTGTCTGTTAAAATGCAGGGGGAAGTCTTGTATTTTTCTGATAATCAAGTTTAAAGAAGAACAAGTTCACCGTGAAGTTCAAGAAGAAAAATTGTTATTACTTCAAATCAAATTTGATTAGTCACATGTGCCGAATACAACCTTACAGTGAAATGCTTACTTATGAGCCCCTAACCAACAATGCAGTTTAAAACATATATGAGTAAGAATAAGTAATAAAAGTAGCAAGTAATTAAAGAGCAGCTGCTATTGTTATTTTACAAGACTATACACAGGGAACCCGGGGGAGCCGGTTTTAGGTAATATGTACATGTAGGTAGAGTTACAGTGACTATGCACAGATGATAACAACAGAGAGTAGTAGCGGTTACAGTGAAATGCTGGGTAGCCATTTGATTAGATGTTCAGGAGTCTTATGGCTGGATCCTGGATGTCAGGAAGCTTGGCCCAGTGAAGAACTGGGCCGTACGCACTACCCTTTGCAGTGTCTTGCGATCGGAGGCCGAGCAGTTGCCATACCAGGTAGAGATGCAACCAGTGATGTTCTTCCACCATCCCCACACTCAGTTTGTGTGTTTGACATTTCTATTGATCTTGATGCTCTCAATGGTGCAACTGTAGAACCTTTTGAGGATCTGAGGACTGAGGACCCATGCCAAATCTTTTCAGTCTCCTGAAGAGGAGTAGTTTTTGTTGTGCCCTTTTCACAACTGTCTTGGTGTGCTTGGACCATGTTAGTTTGTTGGTGATGTGGACACCAAGGAACTTGAAGCTCTCAACCTGCTCCACTACAGGCCCGTCGATGAGAATGGGGGCCTCTTTTTCCTGTATTCCACAATCATCTCCTTTGTCTTGATCATATTGAGGGAGAGGTTGTTGTCCTGGCAAAACACGGCCAGGTCTCTGACCTCCTCCCTATAGGCTGTCTCGTCGTTGATCAGGCCTACCACTGTTGTGTCATCGGCAAACTTAATGATGGTGTCGGGGTCGTGCCTGGCTGTGCAGTCATGAGTGAACAGGGAGTACAGGAAGGGACTGAGCATGCACCCCTGAGGGGCCCCCATGTTGAGGCTCAGCGTGGCGGATGTGTTGTTACCTACCTTTACCACCTGGGGGTGGCCCATCAGGAAGTCCAGGATCCATTTTCAAAGGGAGCTGTTTAGTCCCAGGGTCCTTAGCTTATTGGTGAGCTTTGAGGGCACTATGGTGTTGAACGCTGAGTTGTAGTCAATGAATAGCATTCTCACATAGGTGTTCCTTTTGTCCAAGTGGGAAAGGGCATTGTGGAGTGCAATATAGATTGCATCATCTGTGGATCTGTTGGGGCGGCTTGCAAATTGGAGTGGTTCTAGGGTTTCTAGGATAAGGTGTTGATCTGAGCCTTTCAAAGCACTTCATGGCTACAGACGTGAGTGCTACGGTCGGTAGTCATTTAGGCAGGTTACTTTAGTGTTCTTGGGCACAGGGACTATGGTGGTCTGCTTAAAACAGGTTGGTATTACAGACTCAGACAGGGAGAGGATGAAAATGTCAGTGAGGACACTTGCCAGTTGTTCAGCGCATGCGCAGGTACATGTCCTGGTAATCTGTCTGGCCCTGCGGCCTTGTGAATGTTAACCTGTTTAAAGGTCTTACATCGGCTGCGGATAGCGTGATCACACAGTCTTCCGGAACAGTTGGTGTTCTCATGCATGTATCAGTGTTATTTGCCTCGAAGCAAGCATAGAAGTAGTTTAGCTCGTTTGGTAGGCTCGTGTCACTGGGCAGCTCTCGGGTGTGCTTCCCTTTGTAGTCTGTAATGGTTTGCAAACCCTGCCACATCTGACGAGCGTCAGAGCAGGTGTATTACAATTCGATCTTAGTCCTGTATTGACGCTTTGCCTATTTGATGATTCGTCAGAGGGCATAGCGGGATTTCTTATAAGCTTCTGGATTAGAGTACCGCTCCTTGAAAGTGGTAGCCTTTAGCTCAGTGCGGATGCTGCCTGTAATCCATGGCTTCTGGTTTGGGTATGTCCGTACAGTCACTGTGGGGACGACGTCATCGATGCACTTATTGTGTGCAATATGTGATGTGGTGTCCTCCTCAATGCCATCGGAAGAGTCCCGGAACAAATTCCAGTCTGTGCTAGCAAAACAGTCCTGTACGTTGCATCTGCTAAGGAGGATATAATTATGGTTCGATTTGCCAAATGGCAATTGTACATCTTCATGGTGATAGTAATACTGTTACGTTTGCAAAGGTTGGTAAATTCTGAGTCGGACTAAAGAGATGCACTTTGAGCGCACATCAGTGGAGATTGTAACTGGAACAGAATATTATGTTTGTTATAGAAGTCTTCTGTAATTGTTATTGCAATTCACGGCATTAAGATCTAATCCGCATTTTGGGAAACATGTTTCCCATGAAGCCTGTTCGCCCCAGCGCCTTTGTTATTGTTTTTGTTTTGTTGATGTAACGGAGGAGAAATTGAAGAGAGGAGTGCGGTAAGCATGGTAAAACAAATCTGCCTTACATATTCTGCTGTTCTATGACGTGTGCAATGATGTCCGAGTGGAAAAATACAGTGTTTGTTGTTTGCAGTAATTTCTTTGATATTGTAATATCGTAAACGGACAAGGCAGTTTCAACAATTATGTGAAGTAATTTACCCACACGACCCAACCCTAGAGAGACAATTATTATTGTAAAAGCTCAAATGTTGAATGAAATACCTGTCATTATATTTACAAATTCATGTTCTGCAGTGTTATGTTTCTACATTGTGAAAAAGCACATTTTCCATTGTGATACATTACTTTGGAAACTGTAGACTGTCTCTTTAACAACGTATATGACAGAAAAATAAGCTAATAAAAAAATACATTTTGCTTTCAACCAAGCCTTAATTTAAGGTGCCAGAAATGAGGATGGACAGGAGTCATTTAAAGGGTGCATTTAAAGGGTGCAACACAAAAGGAGCCAAATTCTTTAGAAATTCAGCTGCTCTGGAAAAGATCTGATGCTATTGGTCAAAAAAACAATTTGTGGAAGAAATATCATAATTGGGCTGCCTATGTAAACGCAGCCATACAGTTCAACATACACGCACACGCACACACACCCACACACACCAGCAGCATACCACCCTGCGGCCCACTGCTGACTTGACTCTGAAGTTAATCAGGGTTGGTCCTGTTTGGTTTCCGGTTGGTCCCTGGATGGGAGACCAGATGCTGCTGGAAGTGATGTTGGAGAGCCAGTAGGAGGCACTCTTTCCTCTGGTCTAAATAAAATATCCCAATGCCCCAGGGCAGTGATTGGGGACATTGCCCTGTGTAGGGTGCTGTTTTTTTGGATGGGACGTTAAACAGATGTCCTGACTTTCTGTGGTCACTAAAGATCCCATGGCACTTACCGTAAGAGTAAATGTGTTGACCTGGGGTCCTGGCTAAAGTCCCATTCTGGCACTCATACAATCTATGGCCACTTAGTCATCCCCAGCGTCCAATTGGCTCATTCATCCCACTGTAACTATTCCCCAGATGGTTGCTGTAAATGAGAATGTGTTCTCAGTCAACTTACCTGGTAAAATAAGACATGCAAACACAAAAACACATCTCTATTTTGTGGACATACTTTATACAACACATTATAATCAAATATGTCTCTTTCAAGACCATCAAGAGCGGAAGCATCACAGTGGGGGAAGGCCCTGGACAATGTACTGACCAACAACTGTAAGTTTCAGCACTTATACAAATGGTTAAATATCAGTGTTTTGACATATTCTAATGAGACTATGTTGCAGTCAATCATTGACTCTACTTTGGTAAACTTCAAATCAGATAACTTACTCTATTCCTCTTCCTAACAGATGGCCTGGCTACTTTCAGGGGCTTCCTGAGGTCAGAGTTCAGTGAGGAGAACATTGAGTTCTGGGTAGCCTGTGAGGACTACAAGAGGACCAGAGAAACAAGCAACATGGCAGCCAAGGCTAAGAGGATTTATAAGGAGTTTATACAGACCGGGGCCCAGTGGGAGGTTTGTTCTAATTCTCATTTTTCCAGGGTTGTGTTCGATAGGCACCAAACTGAAGAATAAAGACTGAAGTAGAGAGGGACTATCTGGACTTGTCCAATAAGAAGCGCTCATTTTAAGTGTTCTGTTGTGTGCCCTAATGAACACAACCCTGCATCTGATACATTGACATAGGTATGAAATGACAATGGGCATGATGTCAATCCTCGAGCGCAATTCACCAAATTAGATGAGGACTTTAGTTTTGAAACTCTGTTAATATTGGTCACTGAACACGTGCCAGTCTTGTTTGGGTAGGAATTGGCTTTTACTGGGTCGTGTAATGAATAGGACGTGTGTTTGCTGAGTAAAGAACAGAGACGAAAAGCTTCAAAGCGTCTATTGATGTGCCAGACCAGGGAATTAGTATTTACACACATTACCTATAGTATTACACACCTGGCCCACTGCGTGAGGTTATACGAAGTACAGTGGTCCTAGACTGTACAAACATTACACAAATACTGTGTTTGTTTTTGAGCGGTATTACCATAGTAATCAGTCAATGATAGTCCAATGGTAAGATTAGGTAGTCTTACTGTAGGAAAGTTACGATATGATGATTGACACGATGCATTACTTTAGTATACATTTTCATGGAATATTCATTACAGTGCAATTTCTTAAACAATTCATGCTATATACTACATCTAGAAAAGGTACATTATCTTTACTGTACTCTGTGGTCAACTTACCTATATTTTGTCTCATCCTTATTGATCTAACATACCAAATACACGTCACATACACCCAAGCTCTGTAACAACAGGATGCATTGAAACATGCACCTTCTCATTATAAAGGCACTATCCCTCAAGTCATTTGATTCTAATGCTCGGCTGACTCTCTGCCTCCAACAGGTGAACATTGACCACATCACCAAGGACGTAACAGTAAGGAACTTGGGCCGACTGACTCCTATGACCTTTGACCTAGCCCAGAGACAGGTCTTTGCCCTCATGGAGAAAGATTCATACAGGAGGTTCCTCAAATCCAACCAATACCAGGAGATTATAAAGTAGAAATTCAAACACTGATTGGCTAGAGTCGTGCCATCAGACTGATTGGTTGGTTGATTGATTGATTGACTTGATTTATCAATCATGTCATCGGACTGATTGGAGGGTTCGTTGGGTAAATTACTGATTTATTGATTGGTCTGTTAGTCATTTTTTGGAATCTGATATATAAAATCACACACCAGCACCTATTTACCTGAACCATTATTCAACTGATACAGTATCTAAAGGAAATAAATATTACACGTTTTTTTTAAGTCTTAATTTTAGCACTGCAATGTATAAATGAATACTTCAGAAATATGACGAAGAGTGTGTGTGTGGTTTGAGGAAGGCTGGGGAGACAATGCAGTGACAACACAAGTTAACCGCTATTCACATAACTAGCTATGCACAACACCAACAGATGATATAGTGAGGACATCAGAGCTTTACCTGACATGCATGACACATCTCTGAAAATAGAAAGTGTTTTCATTCATTCATTCAATTCATTCAATCTGCAATAATAAAAAAAAACATGTCAAGCTACGTAACTTTTACCAATCTGTATAATTTATTTCACTGTTGGACATCAGTGTGGTTGCTCTTAAACCTCATGTTCGTAACGCTTATCGTCATGGCTTTGAAAATAGGCCTGGCGTCTCGAATGGGGCTTTCAAGCTGAAGCAAAACTGTTATACTTTGGTTGAATTTAGGTCAGCTAAAGAAAGAGGACTGAGAAAATTGCACCTTGTTCAGCTGCTCTTGCCTGTAATGATAAATAATAAATGAGTATAGTCAGTACCCAGACTGAAGCATCGCAAAGGAACAACCTTTGTGTCAGATTAGGGTTCTGAAGGTGTTTTACAAATGTTATACTCTTGACCACTTGTTCATGTCACATAAGGTTTTTTTTTGTGTGTGTGTGGGGGGGGGGGGGGCTGACGCTGCACTCTGTTCAGTGAGGTGTATTGATGTTTCTGGCTACTCTCTGTGCCTTGGTTCAATGATTTATTTCAGACGTCATCCCGACTCAAAATAGTCAAACCTAATTTCCATCAAGATGTGGACATTTTGTCACTACTTATTGTGTCAAACTCTTAAGTGAAATTAAAAAGTGGAACTATTGTCATCAGACCATTCGGTAGAAGGACCCATCAAGACAATTTTCTGGTCAATTTGAAATGGTGCATTATGGGTGCACTGTGGGCAATTCCACGGTCACGGAGACTCCGATTTTCACTTTCAATTGTATGCCAAACTAAAAACCTTTGATTTCAAAGTTTAACAAATCATACAACTCTATGCACAATGACTACTTTGAACAATTTACACAGTAAAAGAAAAACATACAGGGGAGAGTGTGGTAAATTGAGCAATGGTTTACATTCAGTATCACTCTGTCAAGGGAAATATGGTATCCTGACGAACAAAGATATCTGATATCTGCAAAGATATCTGAATATATGTTTCGGATCTCTGGAAATAATCAGAATTTATGTAAACATTAAAGTTTTGAAAACATAACTTGTCAAAAAAAAAAGTGGTACCTTGGCACAATTCACCCCGGATCAAATCCAATTTTAAAGTTCCTCCAAAAGTTCTACAGCTGCACCATCGAGAGCATCTTGACTGGCTGCATCACCGCTGGGTATGGCAACTGCAAGGCACCCGACTGAAAGGTGCTACAGAGGCTAGTGAGTACGGCCCAGTACATCACTGGGGCCGAGCTCCCTGCCATCCAGGACCTCTATACCAGGCGGTGTCAGTAGCAACCACCTGAGGGTTTGTCTTTTTCAGCCATCTATAAGTAATCATTTAATACAGTTGAAATGTTTACAAATTAGATGTGCTGAAACGAAAGCAACTTCCAAAAATGAACACTCAGATTATAGTGATATTATGTCTGATCTCAAAAAACAATGTCAAGTATATATAGAGGTGTAATCTAGAGCCAAACCTGTTGATTTTTAATCGTAGACTATCCTGTTATTGAATTATGCAAAAGAACGTGACACAGTAATTAATGAGTCAGTCTAGACAGTGAAGATGAGTGCAGGTAGGCCTAGACAGAGGAAGTTTTTGGTGGTTGCAACCCTGTTCCACCCCTGTGTTTATGCAAATAAGTATGTATTTATGCAAAGTAGGCACATAATTGTCTTTATTTTAAAACAAAATATTTACAAAATATCTGATACATTTTTGAGTGCATTCTAAGATTTAAAAAAATATACAATAATTTGAATGCTGGAATCTCCACCAAAATCCCTGAACTCCATTAAATGTCAGTGCCAGTAAAATGTTTCATGTGCTATAATCCAGTCAATAGTTTAAGGATTAAAAACATTCCAAATGTTTGGGTTAACTTCTCCATTGGCCAACTGTTACATTTATTAGAATTGTTTTTCAAACCTTTTATCAAATTTGATGACACTTGCTAATGTCAGAGGAAGGCCCCAAACATTTTCAATTACTCCAGCCACCTAAGCCATAGACTGTTCTCTCTGCTACCGCACGGCAAGTGGTATGAGAGCACCAAGTCTGGCACCAATAGGTCCCTGAACAGCTTCTACCTCCAAGACATCTGCTAAACAGCTAATCAAACAGCTACCCGGACTCTCTTGTACTGACTTTATGCACACACAGGGCTCTTCACACACACACTGGACTCTTCACACACACACTGGAATCTTCACACACACACTGGACTCTTCACACACACTGGACTCTTCACACACACTGGACTCTTCACACACTCTTTCACTGACTTTTACCTAGTGACTTTAATCCTACTATTACAGTGACACCTTTACTTTTACCACATTTTGTTACGTTACAGCCTTCTTCTAAAATGTATTCAATAATTTTGGCCCTCAATCTACACACAATACCCCATAATGACAAAGCAAAAACAAGGTTTTTAGAAATGTTGTAATCTAACAAAATGTGGAAAAAGGGGAATGGGTCTGAATACTTTACCGAATGCTCTGTACATAGCTACCTCAATTACCTCGTACCCCTGCAGCTCACGTTGACTAAGTTAAGGGTAAGTAAAGCCCCCTACATATTTCTGTACTGAATTAAATATTACCACTACTTTTTTTAAATCATGTCTATCTGTATTTCTCAAACACAATAGCAATTTGTTGTCTTTTAATAATTTAATACAGTCTTAACACCTAACAAACGTTGTACTTTTGTAAACACTTAAATTTTTGGACCCAACTCCTTCTCAGACTGAATGAAATGATGACCTCTCCCTAAATATTTGGTCAAATGATTAATAATTGTATGTATGGTTTCCTAGAAACAACTTATCCTTTTGACTCAACTTGACCCACTCTCCCCTACTGAAAAAATGGTGCAGATGCAAAGTTTGGATCTGTACAGTTCCTGTAAATGTGTTTTTGTGCAATTTTCTGTGGAAATTATTACGAGTAGTCATTGTGCATTAAGGTCTATGGTTTGTTAAACTTTGAACATCAATGGTTTTTGTTTGTTATACATTTTAAAGTGAAAACTCTTGAATCTGTTACCATGGAATTTCCCCCTATTGAGATGAATCTGACATTTGTTATAATGTTGTTGAGATTTGTCAGCATGTCTAATACAGAGATCTAGTGCCATCCTCTGGACACTGAGAGAACAGGCTGGTATCAAGCTTTTTCCAAAAGATATGAGGTATGACTCATAAAAGAGAATAACATCAAAAAATGATGTCATAACTAGAGGGCCTACTGTAACAAGAAGGTTTGCGCCATGAAAATGCCACTCAAATGAAGGGATGGATTGAATTTTTTTTCATCTTAAGTATTTCTAATAAAAAATATTTTTCCCCCAGACTTGTCTCTTGTGATGGACATTTGTCCTTGTGGTTACTGAGATATCAGAGATACTTTTGAGGAGATAGGAAATAGGAACTCCATTTGTATTAATCGTATTAAATGCCCATTGTGTACGTTGCCCTGCGTCGTCAATGGGCCGCGCGGTGCATTCTGGGCGATACTGGGACAAGGAGAGCGTCATCCGCAATGAGAGGAGAGACCATGTGAGGATCTGACTTGGTGAATAGAGAGAAGAGGAGAGGGCCTAGAACCAAGCCCTAGGGGACACAGTTAAATAAAGACTAAGTAAGTAAGACTCCAGTAGTGACAGTACGTGGTGCAGACACAGATCCTCTCCAGGTCACCTGGTAGGAGCGGCCTGCCAGGTTGGATGCAATCCAAAAGTGTGCTGAGCCTGAGACGCCCAGACCTGAGAGGGTGGAGAGGAGGATCTGATGGTTCACGGTGTCTGAAGGCAGCAGATAGATGTAGGAGGATGAGAACAGAGGGGAGAGAGTTAGTTTTGGCAGAGCGGTGAGCCTCCGTGACACAGAGAAGAACAGTCTCCGTTGAGTGACTTGTCTTGAACTGGTTAGGGTCAAGAAGATCGTTCTGAGAGAGATAACAAGAAAGTTGATCAGAGACTGCATGCTCAAATGTTTTGAAAATAAGAGAGGGGATACTGGTCTATAGTTTTTGACGTCGGACGGGTCGAGGGGAGCGAGTAGTGGAAGAGAGAGAGCGAAGATTGCGATTGCGCTTGACCATCTGGGTAGGGGCTGAGTGTTTAGGGTTGGAGGAAAGGGAGACAGAAAAGGAAACAAAGTAGTGATCAGAGACCTGGAGGGGGGGTTGCAGTGAGATTAGTAGGTGAGCAGCCTCTAGTAAAGATTAGGTCAAGCGTTATTGCCTGCCTGGTGAGTGGGAGGGGACTGGGAAAGGGTGAGGTCAAGCGTATTGCCTGCCTGGTGAGTTGGAGGGGACTGGGAAAGGGTGAGGTCAAGCGTATTGCCTGCCTGGTGAGTTGGAGGGGACTGGGAAAGGGTGAGGTCAAGCGTATTGCCTGCCTGGTGAGTTGGAGGGGACTGGGAAAGGGTGAGGTCAAAAGAGGCGAGGGGAAAGAAAGAGTTGGAAAGAAATGAATCGAAGGCAGACTTCGGGAGGTTGAAGTCGCCAAGTACAAAGAGCGGTGAGCCATCAGGAAATGAGCTTATCAAGGTGTGAAGCTCATTAAGGAACTCTCCAAGGACACCTGGTGACTGATAGATGACAAGCTTGAGTGGACAAGTGACAGTGACAGCATGGAATTCAAATGAGGAGATGGACAGGTGAGAGAAGGAGAAAAGAGAAAATCTCCACTTAAGAGAAATGAGTAGACCTGAGCCACCATCGCGACGACCAGATGCTCTCGGACTGTGAGAGAAAATGTAGTCAGATGAAGAAAGAGCAGCTGTGTTCTCTGGGGTGATCCATGTCTCCGCCAGGGCCAAAAAGTCATGGGACTGAAGGACAGCATGGGCTGAAATGAACTTGGTGTTCGTGACCACAGACCGGCAGTTCCAAACGCTGCCAGAGAACGGGAATTCCATATGGGTTGTGCACCCCCCCCCCCCCCCCCAAAGTGCTGAAATCAAACGCTGCCAGAGAACGGGAATTCCATATGGGTGGTGCACCCCCCCCCCTCATATCTACTCATGGTTAAATGGACGTGGTTAATGGACGTTGTCAACAACTTGACTAGGCCATCTACCCTTTTTCCCTCTCTTTTTTGGAAACTCACATGATGAGCAAAGGCAGGGTGTCGGGGGGGGGGGGGGGGGATGGACCAACATAAGGCTTGTCAGCCATTGCCTTAAAGGCGCAGGGCCTTTTTTTACAGCACATATTTAACCAGCGCCAGAGATGGAAGTGGAAACAAGACATCTCACTCGCTCCTTTTTTCTGGTTCATATACAGTCAATGAACTAAGCAGACCAGACCCAGCTGCTAATGCATTGGTGCCAATGGGAGAGCCAGAACTGTGACCCTTTTTCAACAGAAAATGGCCTGCATTATTTATCCACCATGTTTGACCAGCACTACGGACAGCACTACACCAATCATACATCTGTCCTCCACATCCACTACACGCAGTATGGTCTTTGCCCTGTTGGTATTGTGTAGCAAATCCATTCTGGGGGCAATTGCCTGGTTCTTGTGAATAAACTCTCAATCATCAAATTGATTCTGTGATTAGTTGTTCCCAAACATTAGGCTAACATATGCATAGGCTTACTTAGTTAATCTGGACATCAATGGAGAATACAGTAGGCACATTTGAAAACAGCACCTGCGCTGTTTCCAGATTATGCCACTAGATGTCATACAACCCTTGTTACACGGTTTATGTGAATTGGAGAGAGTTATACGCTACTCCTGCAAGTCCATGATGATGATGCTATGCTCTGTTCCAATGAAAATAGTGGAATCCTCTGATTTAAAAAAAACAACAGCTGGTCTTCAAGCAGATTTGGATGCTGTCATTCGTCATTTGGCACGCGCGTAAACATCAGTTTTTATTCATGGCAATGGCATAAAAATAATTGACAACCTTGCCTTGAGAATTGTGCGTCATCTGAAACGCCACTAGACTGGCAGATATTCTAGCTCGGACGGTATCAAATTGGACCGCTAGACGCATATGGCGTTAACAAAATTCATTAGCCAATCAATCTGTAGCGCACAGTGGTTCAACCGGAATGACCGCTGGGTTCTAGGCGACTAACCAATCAAAGACCCTCTTGAGTGTTGGGCGAGATGCGCGTATTTACAGTCTTCTAATAGCGTTGGCATAAAACTAGTGTTGGACAAGTCGTGTATGTATCAGAAGGGCGATGCCAGGGATAACCAGGTATAATTTAGTGGATGATGCACAGGATTTGAGGATCCCAATGCACAACGAGGCGGCATTTCAGCATGGGGTCTGCTTCGAGGCAAAGGTAATGTTACATAGGCTATGAACTACAGTAGCGGCTCATCCATAAGGGTCTATAGTGGACGGATGCGCGCTGACTATATAATGAATTGATATCCAAAATTATATTTTTCCAAAATGTTATGACAATGTAAATGATGATAGCTAGATTGACATTTTTTTTTATTTCATTTGAATTGTGCCCTAATATTACACTCAGCAGTGTTGATTGAATTCTGATTGCACTGTATTATATGCTACAGTGTGCTTGTTGAAATGTATTCATGAATGTATTATCCCGTGCCAATTCATCAAATCCATATAGACCTCCAGTAGCCTACCCTTACAATGTATTCAGAATGTACAGTGAAGTCCATTTGACAAGAAGCATATGAGAACAGAGTAAGAGTTCAAGACTGCTTGAGTTACTAATGACAAATGTCATAACTGTGTAAATATTATAGTACATTGGCAGTCTGGAAGTGGGTCGTCCGAACAGCCGAATGGAGATAGTGGCTGCAATGAGAAGGATACGGGTAAGATGCTTCAATGATCACTTTACCAATTATCTAGTTACCTGTGGGGCATAATATTACATGTTTTTCTCTCCTTTGCAGTAATGATACTTTCTCCATATTAGGAATATTTCAATGTCTTAAAGACACAAAAATACAAATAAACTTGGACAGTGTGTGTGTGTGTGTGTGTGTGTGTGTGTGTGTGTGTGTGTGTGTGTGTGTGTGTGTGTGTGTGTGTGTGTGTGTGTGTGTGTGTGTGTGTGTGTGTGTGTGTGTGTGTGTGTGTGTGTGTGTGTGTGTGTGTGTGTGTGGCATGCATGTCCAATATATTTTTAAGAGATTCAAATTCTACTCTCTCACATTGGTATGGTATCTGCATATTGAACTGACCTACATCTACATATAAAATATTGCAAATCAATCATTGTATTCTAAGGTTATAAGACTATAATCTCAGTCTAAACCAACCATCTCTTCTAATCCTATCAAACCAATCCTAACCATCTCTCTATAAGGAAATATCTTTCTTAATCTTAAAACCAATATCCTTAACCATCTCTTTAAGAGACGTCCTCTCCGCTGGAGAGATGAGAAAGAGATGGCGATGGTGTCTGGTATTAATGGATACTGCAGTGGGCCAGAGTATTACAGTGTTACGGAGAGGATTTAACTGCTGCAGAGTCAGCTGGGAGAGCCAAATGCTACATTTAACCAAGCCATGCCGCCGGGTCTATGTGACACAGAGGTCAGTGTCTCTGTTTCACACAGAGGCTGGCCACTTCCTCAATGACGTCCAGAGAGAGACAACTCTTATAAGGAGGAAAGTGATGGGGAATATTTTTTGTGAACATACAGATGTGGGATTTAAATTCGATCACTTTTTTGTTGCTTTGAATTTTCCTGAACAGCAGGACATGCAAACTTGTCGTGTATTTGAGGTAAAAAAGGCTTCTTGTCACGGCTGTTGAAGGAGGAGGACCAAGGTGCAGCGTTGTGAGCGTACATATTCCTTTATTTAGAATAAAGACGCCGAACAAAACAATAAACACTACAAAACAAACCATGAAGCTAAAGGCTATGTGCCATAAACAAAGTCAACTTCCCACCAAGAAAGGAGGGAAAAAGGGCTATCTAAGTATGGCTCCCAATCAGAGACACCGATAGACAGCTGTCCCTGATTGAGAACCATACCCGGCCAAAACATAGAAATACAAAATCATAGATAACAAAACATAGAATGCCCACCCCAAATCACACCCTGACCAAACCAAATAGAGACATTAAAAGGCTCTCTAATGTCAGGGCATGACACTTCTAAAGTTTGTAATTTAGAATTTTACATTTCAGACTTGACTTGCCTTTACGAAAAATGTATCAACCCCTACAAAATATCCATGAATTATAATCCACATAATAATTCACATTTCCTGTTGCTGCAGGATTATTTTCCTGCTGTAGCAAACTGGCTCAAATTAAGATCCTACTGTAACGATCGTCATAATGGGTAGACCAAGGCGCAGCGTGATTTGGGTTCATCATATTTATTTTAAATGTGAACCAGCAACAAAACAATGAAGAGAAACAAACGAACGTACAGCCTTGTAGGGCTCAAAAGCAACAATACAAAAACAAGATCCCACAAACAACAGGTGGGAAAAGGCTGCCTAAATATGATCCCCAATCAGAGACAACGATAGACAGCTGCCTCTGATTGGGAACCATACCAGGCCAACATAGAAATACACAATCTAGACTACACAGAAATAATAATTTAGAACACCCCCCCCCCTCCCCCCCCAGTCATGCCCTGACCTTCTCCACCATAGAAAAATAAAGGCTTTCTATGGTCAGGACGTGACACCTACATTTTAGTGGGCGATTATAATATGGTTGTAAGTACCTCAATGGACGTTAAAAGAAATCACACTACAAACTATCACCCTCATGCACTTAAGGAAATTACGAATATGATGGGTATATTGGAACTAGTGGATATCTGGAGGTTTAAATTTCCTGACCTAGTGAGATATACACGGCGGAGGCTCAATCAAGCTAGTCGTCTTGACTGCTTTCTAATGTCGTTCTCACTGGCACCAAAAGTTTTAAAAAGTGTAGATAGGGGACCGAATGTGGTCGGACCATCAAATAATTGGTATAAACATTACTCTTGCAGAATTTCCACGAGGATATTGGACATTTAATCAAAGCCTACTGGATGACAAATTATTTTAACCATGACAGAATAATATTTACTGACTTTTTCCTACATTACATAGGTACAGCAGATCCCCTTATTGTATAGGACACTTTTAAATGTGCCTTTAGAGGCCATGCAACTCAGTACCCATGTAACGGAAGTACTCATCTTTATTAAAACCAAAACAATGTCGGTCAAAAGAGTTCATACTAAAAAAGGAAATAGAGAAACTAACAGTAGAGATATAGTAGATACCAATAAAAACTGTAACAGAGTTCATACTAAAAAAGGAAATAGAGAAACTAACAGTAGAGATACAGTAGATACCAATAAAAACTGTAACAGAGTTCATATTAAAAAAGGAAATAGAGGAACTAACAGTAGAGATACAGTAGATACCAATAAAAACTGTAACAGAGTTCATACTAAAAAAGGAAATAGAGGAACTAACAGTAGAGATACAGTAGATACCAATAAAAACTGTAACAGAGTTCATATTAAAAAAGGAAATAGAGGAACTAACAGTAGAGATACAGTAGATACCAATAAAAACTGTAACAGAGTTCATACTAAAAAAGGAAATAGAGGAACTAACAGTAGAGATACAGTAGATACCAATAAAAACTGTAACAGAGTTCATACTAAAAAAGGAAATAGAGGAACTAACAGTAGAGATACAGTAGATACCAATAAAAACTGTAAAAGAGGCACAGAATAAATTAGAGGAAAAACTAAAATAAATGGACAAACTAATTCAAGAAAGTGTAGTATAGTGTAATATATTATTAATATAAAGCAAACTAGATGGAATATAGTGAAAAATGCACCAAATGTAGTTTTTAATTTCCGACATGGAATCCTCATCCATGATTCACCTAACCATATTTTGAAAGAGGAAGTAAAGTACTTTAAACATCTGTTTTCATTTCAGTCTCCTCCATTTCCACTAACCGAAGCTAATTGTAAGGATTTTTTTAGTGTAAAAATTTTTTGTAAAATTAACAGCTATACAGAAAGACACATGTGAAGGCCAAATTACAGAGGAGTAACTTCTAGATGCAATTAAAGCATTCAAGTCTGGGAAAACTCCAGGGCTGGATAGCATACCAGTTGAGGTACGGTACCAGTCAAAAGTCTGGACACACCTACTCATTCCAGGATTTGTTTCTTCTTTTTTTTTTCTCACTATTTTCTACATTGTACAATAATATTGAAGACATCAAAACTATGAAATAACACATATGGAATCATGTAGCAAACAAAAAAGTGTTAAACAAATCAAGGTAGCCAGTCTTTGCCTTGATGACAGCTTTGCATAATCCTAGCATTCTCTCAACCAACTTTGTGAAGTAGTCACCTGGAATGCATTTCAATTAACAGGTGTGCTTTGTTAAAAGTTAATTTGTGGTAGGTAGGTAGGGTAGGGTAGGGTTGGTATACAGAAGATAGCCCTATTTGGTAAAAGACCAAGTCCATATTATGGCAAGAACAGCTCAAATAAGCAAAGACAAACGACAGTCCATTATTACTTTAAGACATGAAGGTCAGTCAATCCGGAACAATTTCAAGAACTTTGAAAGTTTCTTCAAGTGGCATCGCAAAATCCATCAAGCACTATGATGAAACTGTCTCTCATGAGGACCGCCACAGGAAAGGAAGACCCAGAGTTACCTCTGCTGCAGAGGATAAGTTCATCAGAGTTAACTGCACCTCAGATTGCAGATTGAGTGAAGATTTTTGGTTTTTGGTTCCAACTGCCTTGTCTTTGTGAGACACTGGGTAGGTGAACGAATGATCTCTTCATGTGTGGTTCCCATCGTGTAGCATGGAGTTTGGAGGTGTGATGGTGTGGGGGTGTTTTGCTGGTGACACTGTCCGTAATTTTTTTATTCTAAGTCAGTAATGGAATTGGGCCCAACAAGTGTTTATTGAAGTCGTCCTTATTGGATCAGAGGAAAATCAGTGTCCTCTGGGACCATAATGGAATTGGGCCCAACAAGTGTTTATTGAAGTCGTCCTTATTGGATCAGAGGAAAATCAGTGTCCTCTGGGACCATAATGGAATTGGGCCCAACAAGTGTTTATTGAAGTCGTCCTTATTGGATCAGAGGAAAGTCAGTGTCCTCTGGGATCATAATGGAATTGGGCTCAACGAGCGTTTACTGTTTATCAAAGTCGTCCTTCTTGGGCCAAGTTCCCTTGTTGGTGTACAGTGGAGTACATGGCCTACTCTACTTTATGGCGGAAAAGTTAGCCTGGTCCCAGATCTCTTTGTGCTGCCGACTCCTACGTTCATTTTTGTCAAGACAGCGTATACATATCTGAAACCGGGCTTGTAAAGACTGCATCAGCTCAGACAAAAAAACACCACATCCATTCTTCAGGCATTGCTGCCTTCCAAATCCCATACAATAGCATGAAGAGAGAGGGGAATAGCCAGTTTGCTTTATTCTCTCTTTCTAGGCTACGAGAGGCAGAGCTTTGTTGATGCACATGAAAATAATGAGAACCGTCCTTTTTATGTTCTCCCTCATTTCCCACTGTCAGGTGTGTAGCCCCCGTTTCTATAGGGCTGTGGGTGTGTAGCCCCCGTTTCTATAGGGCTGTGGGTGTGTAGCCCCCGTTTCTATAGGGCTGTGTGTGTAGCCCCCGTTTCTATAGGGCTGTGGGTGTGTAGCCCCCGTTTCTATAGGGCTGTGGGTGTGTAGCCCCCGTTTCTATAGGGCTGTGAGTGTGTAGCCCCCGTTTCTATAGGGCTGTGTGTGTGTAGCCCCCGTTTCTATAGGGCTGTGGGTGTGTAGCCCCCGTTTCTATAGGGCTGTGGGTGTGTAGCCCCCTTTTCTATAGGGCTGTGTGTGTGTAGCCCCCGTTTCTATAGGGCTGTGGGTGTGTAGCCCCCGTTTCTATAGGGCTGTGGGTGTGTAGCCCCCGCTGTGTGTGTGTAGCCCCCCTATAGGGCTGTGTGTGTGTAGCCCCCGTTTCTATAGGGCTGTGGGTGTGTAGCCCCCGTTTCTATAGGGCTGTGGGTGTGTAGCCCCCTTTTCTATAGGGCTGTGTGTGTGTAGCCCCCGTTTCTATAGGGCTGTGGGTGTGTAGCCCCCGTTTCTATAGGGCTGTGGGTGTGTAGCCCCCGTTTCTATAGGGCTGTGTGTGTGTAGCCCCCGTTTCTATAGGGCTGTGTGTGTGTGTGTAGCCTCAGTTTCTTTAGGGCTGTGTGGGGGTGGATGGTGGCGTGAAGCCCCAGTTTCTATAGGGCTGTGTGGGGTTGGATGGTGGTGTGAAGCCCCAGTTTCTATAGGGCTGTGTGGGGGTGGATGGTGGTGTGAAGCCCCAGTTTCTATAGGGCTGTGTGGGGGTGGATGGTGGTGTGTAGCCCCAGTTTCTATAGGGCTGTGGGTGTGTAGCCCCAGTTTCTATAGGGCTGATGGTGGTGTGTAGCCCCCGTTTCTATAGGGCTGTGGGTGTGTAGCCCCCGTTTCTATAGGGCTGTGGGTGTGTAGCCCCCGTTTCTATAGGGCTGTGGGTGTGTAGCCCCCGTTTCTATAGGGCTGTGGGTGTGTAGCCCCCGTTTCTATAGGGCTGTGAGTGTGTAGCCCCCGTTTCTATAGGGCTGTGGGTGTGTAGCCCCCGTTTCTATAGGGCTGTGGGTGTGTAGCCCCCGTTTCTATAGGGCTGTGGGTGTGTAGCCCCCGTTTCTATAGGGCTGTGTGTGTGTAGCCCCCGTTTCTATAGGGCTGTGTGTGTGTAGCCCCCGTTTCTATAGGGCTGTGTGTGTGTGTGTAGCCCCAGTTTCTTTAGGGCTGTGTGGGGGTGGATGGTGGCGTGAAGCCCCAGTTTCTATAGGGCTGTGTGGGGTTGGATGGTGGTGTGAAGTCCCAGTTTCTATAGGGCTGTGTGGGGGTGGATGGTGGGTGTGTAGCTCCAGTTTCTATAGAGCTATGTGGGGTGGAAGGTGGGTGTGTAGCCCCAGTTTCTATAGGGCTGTGTGGGGTGGATGGTGGTGTGTAGCCCCAGTTTCTATAGGGCTGTGTGGGGTGGATGGTGGTGTGAAGCCCCAGTTTCTATAGGGCTGTGGGTGTGTAGCCCCAGTTTCTATAGGGCTGTGGGTGTGTAGCCCCCGTTTCTATAGGGCTGTGGGTGTGTAGCCCCCGTTTCTATAGGTTGGTGTGGGGGTGGATGGTGGTGTGAAGCCCCAGTTTCTATAGGGCTGTGTGGGGGTGGATGGTGGTGTGTAGCCCCAGTTTCTATAGGGCTGTGGGTGTGTAGCCCCAGTTTCTATAGGGCTGTGTGGGGTGGATGGTGGTGTGTAGCCCCAGTTTCTATAGGGCTGTGGGTGTGTAGCCCCAGTTTCTATAGGGCTGTGGGTGTGTAGCCCCCGTTTCTATAGGGCTGTGGGTGTGTAGCCCCCGTTTCTGTAGGGGGGTGTGGGGGTGGATGGTGGTGTGAAGCCCCAGTTTCTATAGGGCTGTGTGGGGGTGGATGGTGGGTGTGTATCTGGTTGTCCATCCCGTCCCTCACCTCAGACTCTGGTATAATACCCTCTTCACACCACTGAACCGATCTGAGCTGAGCCAGGCTGTACTGTGCTGGCATGGTTACGCATCTCTCTCTGACCAGGTTCCTAACCCGGATCTCCTGTGTACAACAAAACGGTGTTATCAGATCAAATCAAAGCTTATCGGTGGCGTACACAGTTTAGCGGTGTTATAGCCGGTGTTATAGCCGGTGTTATAGCCGGTGTTATAGCCGGTGTTATAAGCTGGTGTTATAGCCGGTGTTATAGCCGGTGTTATAGCCGGTGTTATAGCCGGTGTTATAAGCCGGTGTTATAGCCGGTGTTATAGCCGGTGTTATAAGCCGGTGTTATAGCCGGTGTTATAGCCGGTGTTATAGCCGGTGTTATAAGCCGGTGTTATAGCCGGTGTTATAGCCGGTGTTATAGCCGGTGTTATAGCCGGTGCAGCGAAATGCTTATGTTTATGGATCCTAATAATGCCGTGAAATGTCAAGGGAGAACACAAAGAAGAGAAAGAAATCGTAACGACCCTAAATAAACAACCCAAATATCAAATCAAAATGAATTTCTCACGTGCGCCGAATACAACAGTGAAATGCTTACTTACAGGCTCTAACCAATAGTGCAATTTCTAAGTTATTAAAAGGTATTAGGTGAACAATAAATAAGAATAAGATGGCACTGTGACAGTAATCCTGATGCAATCTATATGTATATACACCAGATGAATATACGCAAGATATACTAAGAATGATATGTACAGCAGTAGATATACTAAGAATGATATGTACAACAGTAGATATACTAAGAATGATATGTACAGCAGTAGATATACTAAGAATGATATGTACAGCAGTAGATATACTAAGAATGATATGTACAGCAGTAGATATACCAAGAATGATATGTACAGCAGTAGATATACTAAGAATGATATGTACAGCAGTAGATATACTAAGAATGATATGTACAGCAGTAGATATACTAAGAATGATATGTACAGCAGTAGATATACTAAGAATGATATGAACAGCAGTAGATATACTAAGAATGATATGTACAGCAGTAGATAAACTAAGAATGATATGAACAGCAGTAGATATACTAAGAATGACATGTACAGCAGTAGATATACTAAGAATGATATGTACAGCAGTAGATATACTAAGAATGATATGTACAGCAGTAGATATACTAAGAATGACATGTACAGCAGTAGATATACTAAGAATGATATGTACAACACTAGATATACTAAGAATGATATGTACAGCAGTAGATATACTAAGAATGATATGTACAGCAGTAGATATACCAAGAATGATATGTACAGCAGTAGATATACTAAGAATGATATGTACAGCAGTAGATATACTAAGAATGATATGTACAGCAGTAGATATACTAAGAATGATATGTACAGCAGTAGATATACTAAGAATGATATGTACAGCAGTAGATATACTAAGAATGATATGTACAGCAGTAGATATACTAAGAATGATATGTACAGCAGTAGATATACTAAGAATGATATGTACAGCAGTAGATATGTCAGTGAGCTATGTCAAGAGTCCAGTATATGAATAAATATGTTGTGTGTATGAAACAGTGTAACTAAAATACAATGGACAGTAGTAGAAATAACAGAATGTACAGAATACAGTATTTAAATACACAGTGTGAAACGGGAAGAGTCCAGTGGTTTTAATTTCTCCATAATATGAGTGCAGCTTTGGCTGTGTGTGTGTGTGTGTGTGTGTGTGTGTGTGTGTGTGTGTGTGTGTGTGTGTGTGTGTGTGTGTGTGTGTGTGTGTGTGTGTGTGTGTGTGTGTGTGCGTGCGTGCGTGCGTGCGTTCTTGTATGTGTGTTTGTGATAGCTTGTTTGTGTGTTTTGTGTGAGTGAGTGAGTGTGCATCACCTGGTAGACGGTTAGTGATGGCTGTTCAACAGTCTGATGGTTAATAGAAGCTGTTGTTTAGTCAGCTTTCTTTTGTCTCTGTTAACCTGTTGAGCTAAAGGCTAACCTAAGTCTTCATGTCTACTGCACTACTCAGGTCAAACTATATTAGTCAGTTAGCACTAAACACATACCGTCAATGGAAAATAAGACAGGAATGTCATGAAAATAATCATATGTATTCACTGAATCAGCTGATTCAGAATCCAAACAATCAGAATCAAAACAACTTATAGTCTCTGAACATTATAAATCAAGTCTCTGTTTTAGTTAGTTGTAATGTTCAACTAACTTCAGTCCCCCCCAAAATGAACTAAATATTTCTGACCCCAACATTCTACTCAAACCACGGGTGTATTCACTACACTCTTAGGGAAAAACGGTGCTATCTACAACCTAAAAAGGGTTCTAACTGGAACCAGAAAGGGTTCTCCTATGGAGACAGCCGAAGAACCCTTTTGGAACCATTGTTTTATAAGAGGGTAGGAACCAAAGAGACCTACCTGAATTTGTCCAAAACGTTTTCCGTTGCAAAAACGTTTTTATAGTGTGAAACGTTTTGCAACGGTGTGCGACTAATGAATACACTCCAGCAAGTGACCATGGGTGTGGCTAGGCTACACATCTCAAGGAACCGTGGAACTTTGTGGGTTACAAATTTAATAAACTTTTTTTCATCCCAGTGGGCATTTATTGCTGGTAGGCACAGGATATATTAAAATACAATAATATAGCCAGAAAGACAATACAGTCAATCAGCAATACAGTGAAAACAGTAGTACAGTCCGTGAAATAGTCCATAGTCCGATACTGAAAAGGAGTTTAAAAAATCACCCAATTAGTATAAAAAAACAGTCTGAATATCATTCTATTTTACAGGGAGAGAAAGGCAGCACGACATCGCTTCAAACCTCTGACATGAGAGGATCCTGATTAGGCTTCTGGTTGAAGATCAGAGGTGGAAAAGTGCTCATTTGATAAAAGTCCTCATTTGATCAATTGGACTTCTGAAATATTTCCTCATTTGGGGAAAAACATGTTTCTTTTAGATGTCTGGTCCTGATGTCTGGTTCCTTAGACTACAGTACAGTCAGAGGGAACACTTCTAACAAGTCTAACTAATGAAGGGGAAGGATACAAGTGGTGCACACTACTGAATATTCCTTCATGTCTAATGCACTCTGAGGGGGAACAGGGAACTTTTTTGTTGGAGACTTTACCAACTCTACAATCTGACTTTGCCACTTTTCTTCAGCCTTTGTGTTGACTCTCAGCAGCAGGTGCTGTCTTGTAGGGATATCAATGCTAAATACTTTAGTACTCACTCCCTGTTAGTACTTACTACCTGTTTGGGACAGATCGAAATTTACTGGGGGAGGGGTGGTCCAAAATAGGGAAGGGTTGTCAAACTTTCTTTTTTTCTTTGGGGAGGGTAGTGTGTTTGTTTTGGTGGACACAGGGAGGGTAGTGTGTTTGTTTTGTTTTGGTGGACACAGGGAGGGTAGTGTGTTTGTTTTGGTGGACACAGGGAGGGTATTGTGTTTGTTTTCTAACAATATAGTGCTTATTTTTGTACAAAATATTTGGATAGAAAATGTAAGAATTACCGTACCTTCTATACGTCTATATCTGTATTCCAGACACAGTAGCTATCTGACATAAAGAAATATGTGTTGGTGTCGTAGCATGCCACATACAGTCTCTCTACCTCTCTGGGGTTCGGCCAAAGGTCTCTTTCTTTTTTCAAATGTATTTATTAACACCTGTTACAAAACACAAGAAAGTTTAGTGACATTTGGAGATTGCCAAGCCAAGCCTTCGATACTGGGTAAACCTACAAGGTCAAGGTTGACAGTCTATTTATTGTAGTGTTGAAAACGCAAACATCCACGAATAGCACAGAGAGGCGGCTGCCTATCTACAGTCTTGATATCATTGGCCACTTTAATAAATGGAACACTAGTCACTTTAATAATGTTTACTTATCTCACATTACTCATCTCATATGTTTATACTGTATCCTTCACTATCTATTCTTACTATCTATGGCATCTTAGCCGCTCGGTCGCTGCTCATCCATATATTTTATACTTCTATATTCTCATCCCATTCCTTCACTAGATTGTGTGTATTAGGTTTTGTTGTGGAATTTGTTAGATATTACCTGTTATCTAGAAGCACAAGCATTTCACAACACTCACAATAACATCTGCTAACCATGTGTGTGTGACCGATACAATTTGATTTGAAGTGCCCGATGTCAGTATGCTTTGTTTATTGGTGGTGTAGTACACTGGCACAGAAACCTGTTGGTGGAAAATTAATTGCATATATTTTATATGATTATAAATATGGCATCAAAGTGTTGAAAAACTGATTTCCCCAGAGCTGATCATTGTCGGCAGCTGTCTCTGATGGTTGTGTATTGAAACAGGCAGGTAGAGTGAGCTCGTCTGTGGTGGTCGACGAACCCTCAACCTTCTGGCCCGTAGCCGTGTGTGGTATTGACTGTGCCACAAAATGGCAAAATCGATATCCACGTTTATAAACATAGGGTCGCTACAGTTAGTTTTATTTGTGGTCGTAAACCATATTTTGAGTTAATTCTATGAGGAGGGAAGGTGTTCATTTATTTTATAGTACAAGGGGAGTGTCATGTGGAAATATTTGTAACTTTGGGGAGGGGGGTGTTTTTTTATGACACCGTGAGTTGTCAATTTCGATCTGTCCCTTAGTACTCACTCCCAGTTAGTACTCACTACCTGTTAGTACTCACGACCTGTTAGTACTCACTCCTTGTTAGTACTCACTACCTGTTAGTACTCACTACTTGTTAGTACTCACTACCTGTTAGTACTCACTACTTGTTAGTACTCACTACCTGTTAGTACTCACTACCTGTTAGTACTCACTACTTATTAGTACTCACTACTTGGTAGTACTCACTACCTGTTAGTACTCACTACCTGTTAGTACTCACGACCTGTTAGTACTCACTACCTGTTAGTACTCACGACCTGTTAGTACTCACGACCTATTAGTACTCACTACCTGTTAATACTCACTACCTGTTACCACTCACAACCTGTTAGTACTCACTCTCAGTTAGTACTCACTACATGTTACTACTACCTACCTGTTAGTACTCACGACCTGTTAGTACTCACTACCTGTTAGTACTCACTGCCTGTTAGTACTCACTACCTGTTTGCACTCACTTCTTGTTAGTACTTACTACCTGTTAGTACTGACTCCTTGTTAGTACTCACTCCCTGATAGAACTCACTGCTTGTTAGTACTCACTACCTGTTATTGGTACATGTTTTCATTCCATTACATCAGGTATCTCTGGACAAGGTTAAGGAATTTAAATTTCAGTTTACTTCTTGAATAGGAATGGACACCAAAGTCCATAGTAGTCCATACTGTATAGCGTATAATTCTATGGGTTATTTGACATTCCAATTTCATGAACAAATCTATCTAATTGACACCCCCCCCCCCCCCCCTCCCCTACAGTATGAATTCAAATTGAAGAACATGAAGAATAAGAAGGTCAACATCATTGTGTCTGCCGATGGTGTAAGGGTGGTTTTGAGAAAAAATAAAAAGGTAAGGCCCCTTCGACAGATGACACCCCGATGAAAACAGAATGTCAAAATGTTGTTCTTTATTAGGATTTATTCTATCATTGTATTGGATACTTTTTCTTAGTCCCCTTCAATTTGACATTGTATGAGTTTGGCTGTCTTGTGTCGTGTTCATAATGCACACTAACATCAATTATTATATTACACTGAAGTCAATGACACATACAGTACATTCGGAAAGAATTCAGACCCCTTGATTCTTTCACATTTTGTTACGTTACAGCCATATTTTAAAATGGATTAAATAATAAAAATGTATTCAGCAATCTACATACAATACCCAAAGCAAAAAATCAGTTTTTCAACACTTTGATGCCATATTTATAATCATATAAAATATATGCAATGAAAAGCGAAAACAGGTTTTTAGAATTGTTTGCAGAAATACCTTATTTACATAAGTATTAGACACTTTGCTATGAGACTCAAAATTGAGCTGAGGTCCCTCCTGTTTCCATTGATCATCCTTGAGATGTTTCTACAACTCGATTGGAGTCCACTTTTGGTCAATTCAATTGATTGGACATGATATGGAAAGGCACACACCTCTCTATATAAGGTTCCACAGTTGACAGTGCATGTCAGAGCAAAAACCAAGCCATGAGGTCGAAGGAATTGTCCGTAGAGCTCTGAGAGAGGATTGTCGAGGCACAGATCTGGGGCAGGGTACCAAAAACATTCTGCAGCATTGAAGGTCCCCAAGAACACAGTGGCATCCATCATTCTTAAATGGAAGATGTTTGGAACCACCAAAACTCTTCCTAGAAGTGGCCGCCCGGCCAAACTGAGCAATCAGGGGAGATTGGGAGGTTTCCAAGAAACCGATGGTCACTGACAGAGCTCCAGAGTTCCTCTGTGGAGATGGGAGAACCTTCCAGAAGGACAACCATCTCTGCAGCACTCCACCAGTCAGGCCTTTATGGTAGAGAGGCCAGATGGAAGCCACTCCTCAGTAAAAGGCACATGACAGCCCGCTTGGAGCATGCCAAAATGCACCTAAATGACTCTCAGACCATGAGAAACAAGATTCTCTGGTTTGATGAAACCAAGATTGAACTCTTTGGCCTGAATGCCAAGTGTCACGTCTGGAGGAACAGAGAGATCCTTGATAAAAACCTGTTCCAGAGTGCTCAGGACCTCAGCCTGGGGCGAAAGTTCACCTTCCAGCATGACAACGACACTAAGGAAACAGCCAAGACAACACAGGAGTCGCTTCGAGACAAGTGTGGGGCGGCAGGTAGCCTAGTGGTTAGAGCATTGGGGCGGTAACCAAAATTGTTGCTAGATCGAATCCCCGAGCTGACAAGGTAAAAATCTGTTGTTCTGCCCCTGAGCAAGGCCACTGTTCCTAGGCCATCATTGTAAACAGGAATTAGCTCTTAACTGACTTACCTAGTTTAAAAATATACATATATATTAAATATTTATTTAAAAAAATATATGTCTTTCCATGTCCTTGAATGGCCCAGACTTGAACCTGATTGAACATCTCTGGAGAGACCTGAAAATCGCTGTGCAGCAACACTCCCCATCCAACCTGACAGAACTTGAGAGGATCTGCAGAGAAGAATGGGAGAAACTCCCCAAATACAGTTGCACCAATCTTATACCCAAGAAGACTCGAGGCTGTAATCGCTGTCAAAGGTGCTTCAACAAGGTACTGAGTAAAGGGTCTGAATACTTCCTGTATCTAAATGGTATATCTCTGGGTATTTTTTTTATATAAATTTGCAAACATTTCTAAAAACCTGTTTTTGCATTGTCATTATAGGGTATTGTGTGCAGATTGATGAAGGGAAAAAAACAATTTAATTAATTTTGGAATAAGGCTGTAACGTAACAAAATGTGGAAGTAGTGAAGGAGTCTGAATACTTTCCGAATGCGCTGTACATCTACAGTTTCCGCGTGAAGGAAACGTTATGTTATATGTTTTCAACAGTGTGAAGTGTGTAACTGGTCCTTACAGAGGCAAAATAAAAAAAGTAATTTAAAAATGTATCCTAAAATATAAAAATACAGTGTTCTGATCAACATTCTTTGCATATGGAGGCAGAATGTGTTGACTTGCCAAAAGATGGAATACCATCATAGCTCTCTGTCCTTCATGGAAGCTGCAAGGTCCTCCATATTGAATGTCTGCAGATGGAAAAAAGTTTAAGTCCATATTTATTTTAGGTGAAACACTTCATATCTGAAGTGAATCTGTTCCTAAGTCATAGCAGTGAATTGCAGCATTGTGTTGTTCTCTGGTTGTCTTCCAGAGGAAAGAGTGTTCATGGGATGACAACACAGTCATGATAACACAAGACCCCATCTATAGGTAAGGGAATGTCAAAGTGTCCTCAAACATAACACTCTTTTTAAAAGTCCAATGCGGCCATTTAAAAAAAAATCTCAATATCAAATCCTTTCTGGAAAATAATAAAGTACCTGCCTGAGATTGTTTTCAATTAAAATGGTCCAAAAAGAGAGGTTGGGAAGTCTCTTTCCTATTGGTCTATAATCTAATTTACAGGAAGTCTCTATCATAATTTTCACTATTTAATAGTATTATTCCAACCTCACAGTGTGGAGAGGAAATATATATAACACACAGGAAAATCATGTTTTTCACAGCACGGAGCCTTGAAAATGTTTTGGGGGTATTTTTATACATGGATGACTTTTGGTTGAGTAGTTAAAGGCCCAGTAAGGTCAACATTCAGTTTTGTTGATGAAACTAACACTGTAACAGTATGAACATGTGATCAGTGTTATTTCCTAGTAGAAAAAACTATATTTGGGGGGGGTACATTTTACCCCATTTTCATGATATCCAATTGGTAGTTACAGTCTTGTCCCATTGCTCCAACTCCCGTACGGACTCGGGAGAGGCGAAGGTCGAGAGTCATGCGTCCTCGGAAACATGACCCTAACAAGTCGCACTGCTTGATTAACCCCGAAGCCAGCCACACCAATGTGTCAATGAAAACATTGTATAGCCTGCGACCGATGTCAGCGTGCATGCACCCGGTCGACACAAGAAGTCGCTAGAGTGCGACGGGACAAGGACATCCCAGCCAGCCAAACCCTCCCCTAACCCAGACAACGCTGGGCCAATTGTGCGCCACCTCATTAGTCTCCCGGTCACATGATTGAACCCAGATGTGTAGTGATGCCTTTAGCACTGCGATGCAGTGCCTTAGACTGCTGCGCCACACGGGAGGCCCCTGAAAATACAATCTACATAGGATGTTCTAATCAACCGCTTGCATGGGCGGAAGATTTTGGCTTGCCAGGTGACATCACCAGGCAGTAAATTGGTTAGTAGACCAATAACCAAGAGAGTAACAGCCAGTTTTCCCCTTCCCCACTCAGACCACTCCCAGACAGTCCTAGAATTTTTTTAAATTGAGAAATAGTTTTTGCTTTTTTTTGTTTGTTTTTGAATTTGAATGGAAAACTATTACAGTAAGTTACTTAAATTATTACAGCGAAAGGATTTGATATTGATATGAAATGGCTGCATTGGGCCTTTAAAAGTGAAATCAATCAAATTCTCATCTATCATTACATTTTTCCCGTCTCATTTAGGATTTTCTATGTGTCACATGACGCCCAGGAATTGAAGATCTTCAGTTACATTGCGAGAGATGGACAGAGCAACATGTTCCGTTGTAATGTCTTCAAATCCAAGAGGAAGGTAAGACCTTAGAGATCCTATAATTCTACAGCTCCTTCAGAAAGTATTGCCTTGACATTTTGTTGTGTTACAAAGTGGGATTAACACGTATTTAATTGGCATTTAGTGTCAACGATCTACATAAAATACTCTGTAATGTCAACGTGGAAGAAAAATGATAAGAAAAATTATAACTTTTGTAGAACATTTATGAAAAATAAAACACTAATATACAGTATCTTGATTATATAAGTGTTCAAGCCCTTGAGTCAATACGCGTTAGAATCACCTTTGGCGGCTGTGAGTCTTTCTAAGAGCTTTGTACACCTAAACCCAGCAAGAAAAGAAATGTCCCTGTCTTTCAAAGATAATTCATAAAAATCCAAATAACTTCACAGATCTTCATTGTAAAGGGTTTAAACACAGTTTCTCATGCTTTTTCAAAGAACCATAAACAATTAATGAACATGCACCTGTGGAACGGTCATTAAGACACTAACAGCTTACAGACGGTAGGCAATTAAAGGTCACAGTTATGAAAACTTAGGACACTAAAGAAGCCATTTTACTGACTCTGGAAATCCCCAAAAGAAGGAGGAGGCATGAGGACTGCAGATGTGGCCAGGGCAATAAATGGGCACAAACCCACCGTCGCTGGAACAGACAGGACAGGCAAAAAGTGCTCTTCAATGACGAGTCACGGTTTTGTCTCACCAGGGATGATGGTTGGATTCACGTTTATCGTCGACGGAATGAGCGTTACACCGAGGCCTGTACTCTGGAGCGGGATCGATTTGGAAGTGGAGGGTCCGTCACGGTCTGGGGCGGTGTGTCACAGCTTCATCGGACTGAGCTTGTCATTGCAGGCAATCTCAACGATGTGCGTTACAGGGAAGACATCCTCCTCCCTCATGTGGTACCCTTTCTGCAGGCTCATCCTGACGTGACCCTCCAGCATGACAATGCCACCAGCCATACTGCTCGTTCTGTGTATGATTTCCTGCAAGACAGGAGTGTCAGTGTTCTGCCATGGCCAGCGAAGAGCCCGGATCACAATCCCACTGAGCACGTTGGATCGGAGGGTGAGGACTAGGGCCATTCCCCCCAGAAATGTCCGGGAACTTGCAGGTGCCTTGGTGGAAGAGCGGGGTAACATCTCACAGCAAGAACTGGCACATCTGGTGCAGTCCATGAGGAGGAGACGCACTGCAGTACTTAATGCAGCTGGTGGCCACACCAGATACTGACTGTTACTTTTGATTTTGACCCTCCTTTGTTCAGGGACACATTATTCAATTTCTGTTAGTCACATGTCTGTGGAACTTGTTCAGTTTATGTCTCAGTTGTTGAATCTTGTTATGTTCATACAAATATTTACACATGTTAAGTTTGCTGAAAATTAACACAGTTGACAGTGAGAGGACATTTCTTTTTTTGCTGAGTTTAGATTGTACAATATTTGCACATTATTTTCAAGTCTTGCCACAGATTTTCAAGCCGATTTTAGTCAAAACTGTAATAAGTAGGCCACTCAGGAACATTCAATGTCGTCTTGGTAAACAACTCCAGTGTATATTTGGTCTTGTATTTTAGGTTATTGTCCTGCTGAAAGGTGAATATGTCTCCCAGTGTCTGTTGAAAAGCAGACTTAACCAAGTTTTCCTCTAGAATTTTTCCTTTGCTAAACTCTATTCTGTTTATTTTTATCATAAAAATCTCCCTAGTACTTGCCGATAACAAGAATACCCATAACATGATGCAGCCACCACCATGCTTGAAAATATGAAGAGTCGTACTTTGTGTGTTGTGTTAGATTTGCCCCAAACATAATGCTTTGTGTTCAGGACAAAAAGTTAATTTCTTTGCCACATTTTTTTGAAGATTTACTTTAATGGCTAATTGCAAATAGGATGCATATCTTGGAATATTTGTATTCTGTACAGACTTCCTTCTTTTCACTCTGTCAATTAAGTTAGTATTGTGGAGTAACTACAATGTTGTTGATCCATTCTCAGTTTTCTCATATCACAGTCATTAAACTCTGTAACTGTTTTAAAGTCACCATTGGCCACATGGTGAAATCCCTGAGTGGTTTCCTTCATCTCCGGCAACTGAGTTAGGTAGGACGCCTGTATCTGGGTGACTGGGTGTATTGATACACCATCCATAGTGTAATTAATATCTTCACCATGCTCAAAGGGATATTCAATGTCTGCTTTTTTATTTTTACCCATCTACCAATAGGTGCCCTTCTTTGCAAGGCATTGGGAACCCTACCTGGTCTTTGTGGTTGAATCTGTGTTTGAGATTCACTGCTCGACTGAGGGGACCTTATAGATAATTGTATGTGTGGTGTACAGAGATGATGTAGTCATTCAAAAATCATGTTAAACATTATTATTGCACACAAGAGTGAATCCATGCAATTTATTATGTGACTTGTTAAGCACATTTGTACTCCTGAATGTATTTAGGCTTGGCATAACAAAGGGGTTGAATACTTATTGGCTCAAGACTTTAAATTGTTCATTCATTTGTAAACAGTTCTAAAAACATAATTCCACTTTGTGTTAAAGCCAGTGACAAAAAAAATCTAAATTTCATCGATTTTAAATTCAGGCTGTAACAAAAAAAACGTGGAAAAGGTCAAGGAGTGTGAATACTTTCTATATATCTTTTATGTAATTCTATGGTTAAGACAGTGTGTATCGCTGTGGGAGTGGGCTGGGTATGAGATGTAAATTATCCACAGGATCCAGATCAGTGGCATATAATCAGTGGTATATAATCAGTGGTATATAATCAGTGGTATATAATATGTGGTATATAATATGTGGTATATAATCTGTGGTATATAATATGTGGTATATAATCTGTGGTATATAATCTGTGGTATTTAATCCATGGTATATAATCTGTGGTATTTAATCCATGGTATATAATCTGTGGTATTTAATCCATGGTATATAATATGTGGTATATAATCTGTGGTATTTAATCTGTGGTATATAATCTGTGGTATATACTATGTGGTATATAATCCGTGGTATATAATCTGTGGTATATACTATGTGGTATATATATATATATTTTTACCTTTATTTAACTAGGCAAGTCAGTTAAGAACAAATTCTTATTTTCAATGACGGCCTAGGAACCGGAAGGTTGCAAGTTCAAACCCCCGAGCTGACAAGGTACAAATCTGCCTGTTCAGTGGCAGAACGACAGATTTGTACCTCGTCAGCTCAGGGGTTTGAACTTGCAACCTTCCGGTTACTAGTCCAACACTCTAACCACTAGGCTACCCTGCCACCCCATATAATCCGTGGTATATAATCTGTGGTATATAATCCGTGGTATATAATCAGTGGTATATAATCAGTGGTATTTAGTTTGTGGTGTATAATCCGTTTATCTCTACAGGGTATCAGATATGTGGCAGCAGCTGCTTTGGGAAGGGGGCTGGGTATAGGGCACTGTGCAATGATGCATTAAAGGAGCCTTGGAGCCTTGGGACTCTTGGATCAATAGAGAGTTTTGTCTATACACAAACACACACACACATTGTCTCATCTACAAGATCACAGTTGCACACAGTACACACATGTGATGACTTTCAACTCTGCATGATAGAAAAATGTTCGTAGAAAAGAATGGCACGCGACTACCCCATAACTGCATATCAAACAGCGGAAATGTTCTTCATTACAAAAGCCTGGATAACAACCCTTCCAGTGAGGTTGACTTCACCATGGATACCAGGCATGTACCGTTGACAGTGACTGAGTGAAGCAGCATACTAATTCATCACAAATGACACCCTATTCCTTATTGGCCCTGGTCATAAGTAGGGCACTACATAGGGATGCAGTCAGAGAGAAAGAGGCTTTTAATTCTGACATTTGCAACGTGTACCACCTGCCATCTGTACCAGAAAGTAAAGACACAGAATGTAATCCCCTATATGGTGTAGTCGCGCTTCTCAGATGCCTCCAGCCCTGAACCTCTTATCTCGGACTTCCAGATCAAACCTTGTCCAGAGGAGAGGAGGGTAAACTGCTGATACTGGGTTTGGTAACCCTGGCTCCCATTGATCACTGTTGGGTTTATAGAATCCCGAAATTCCTAAATTGGCCTTGTGATCCAGATGGTTATTTTTTGAGAGCAGTGCTAGTATCTCAAAGGTCGTGAGTTCACTTCCCGTTGGGCCATGCAAAATTAAAATTAGTGGTGATCCTTTTAGTGGTGATCCTTTTGGATTGAGGCATCTACTGGAAATAGCTCAAATGATCATCATATGGTACAGTATGGTACTTACTATACACAGGTAACATAGAATATCATAAACATATAACGGTGGTCATTATTGTTGCACCGTAGGAGCACACGGTCTTACACACACAACACTGGCCCTGTGCTTACCGACATACAGTGGTGATTGACAGCCTTGTGGCAGCATTCCTCCACAGTATGAATGTGGGGCATTTTAAAGCACCTGGTCAATGTGCCACTGAGTGCACAAGACAACCCTCTTTCGGGCGTTGCGGCATAATTGCTCTAAGGGCAAGAATGTATAACGTTGGAAATAATGAATTACTTTGGTTACATAATCAATGGATTTTTGAGTTCGTTGTGCCTTGTAGGGAGGGTCTAAAGGAAAAGCTTGAGATCCTACGGCTCTGGAATGAACCAATCCATTACAACGACAGCATGCACCTACTGAATTACTGTGCCGTCTAAAACTCTCTCCCCTCCTTCTTTTGTTGTCCTCTCTCTCCCCCATCTCTCTCTCTCCCTCCCATCTCTCCCCCTCCCTCCTCTGTCTCTCCCCCTTCTTCCTCTGTCTCTCTCCCTCCCATCTCTCCCCCTCCCTCCTCTGTCTCTCCCCTTCTTCCTCTGTCTCTCTCCGTCCCTCCCCATCTCTCCCTCCCCATCTCTCCCCCTCCCTCCCTCCCTCCCCATCTCCCTCCCTCCCTCCCTCCCTCCCCATCTCTCCCCCTGCCCATCTCTCCCCCTCCCTCCCTCCCTCCCTCCCTCCCTCCCTCCCTCCCTCCCTCCCTCCCTCCCTCCCCATCTCTCCCCCTCCCCATCTCTCCCCCTCCCTCCCTCCACTCACCTCCCTCTCCCCTTTTCTTTCACCCCCCACCCCTCTAGTCCCAGGCCATGCGCATTGTGCGGACAGTGGGCCAGGCCTTTGACGTGTGCCACCAGCTGACCCTGCAGCAGACAGGGGAGCAGAGCTCTGAGGATGGACTGGACACCAATGCTACCGATGCAGATGGGGAAGACGCTGTGCCAGGTGTGACTCACTTGCCCATGCACCATACTGCCTTATTACATTATACCATTTTATTACCTAGAACCATTTTACTACCTAGAACCATCTTATTACCTAGAACCATATTATTACCTAGAGCCATCTTATTACCTAGAACCATCTTATTACCTAGAACCATCTTATTACCTAGAGCCATCTTATTACCTAGAGCCATCTTATTACCTAGAACCATATTATTACCTAGAGCCATCTTATTACCTAGAACCATCTTATTACCTAGAACCATCTTATTACCTAGAGCCATCTTATTACCTAGAACCATATTATTACCTAGAGCCATCTTATTACCTAGAACCATCTTATTACCTAGAACCATCTTATTACCTAGAGCCATCTTATTACCTAGAACCATCTTATTACCTAGAGCCATCTTATTACCTAGAACCATCGTATTACCTAGAACCATATTATTACCTAGAGCCATCTTATTACCTAGAACCATCTTATTACCTAGTAGCGTCCTATTACCTAGAACCCTCTTATTACCTAGTACCGTCCTATTACCTAGATCCATCCTATCACCTAGATCTATCTTATTACCTAGAACCATCTTATTACCTAGAACCATCCTATTACCAAATCCATCTTATTACCTAGTACTGTCTTATTATCTAGAACCATCTTATTACCTAGAACCATCTTATTACCTAGTAGTGCCTTATTACCTAGTACATACTGTTCTATATTTGCACAGTGGGGACATTCTCTTCTGAGACTCAATCAGTTAGAGTGTGTTGTGACTCTAGAGAAAGTGGAGAGGAGCCAAATTCTGATTCGATGTTTCAAGCGTCTTTGGGTCTGAGAAAATCTCTAAAATACAGTTAGTTTGTATAAAAAAATGGGTTATGTTATACGTTTTTGCTGGTGGTAGTTGGTCCCTATGTTAGTATGTTTATGATTTGTTTTCTCTCTCCATCCATCTTTCTGTCTCTCCATCCATATCTCTCTCCATCCATCCCTCTCCATCCATCTCTCTCATTCAGCCAAGACGAGGTTGGCATTGTCTGATTCGACTGACCTTGAAGCCACCACAGAGGAGAGCATTGACTGTTTGTCATCTGACCTGGACAAGACCAAAAGACAGGACCCTCTTAGTAAAGATGGGAAGGTACTGAGTCTTATTCATTACATCACACTGTAACGAAACGTTTTGCAACAGAAAATGTATGTGGACACCTGCTCATCAAGCATCTCATTCCAAAATAATGGGCATTAATATGGAGTTGGTCCCCCCTTTACTGCTGTAGCAGCAAACTCTTCTGGGAAGGCTTTCCACTAGATTTTGGATCGTTGCTGCAGGGACTTGCTTCGATTCAGCCACAAGAGCATTAGTGTGTTCGGGTACTGATATTGGACGATTAGGCCTGGCTCGCAGCCGGCTTTTCAATTTATCCCAAAGGTGTTGAATGGGGTTGAGGTCAGGGCTCTGTGCAGGCCAGTCAAGTTCTTCCACACCGATCTCAACAAACCATTTCTCTATGGACCTCGCTTTGTGCACGTGGGCATTGTATAAGGGCACAAGGCGAGATCCAAATGCAGAGAAAGGAGGAAAATGATTGAGCTCCGATATTTATTAGAACAAAAGGGGTAGACAAAAGGCAGGTCGGAGACAGGTGAGAGTTCATAAACCAGGAAGACTCGAAAAAACAGAGACTGGGAAAAATAGGAGCCATGACAAACGGCAGTTTGTACACCGGGGATAATAAGCGACACCTGGAGGGGGTGGAGACAAGCACAAGGACAGGTGAAACAGATCAGGGCCTGACACGTTGTCATGCTGAAACATGAAAGGGCCTTCCCCAAATTGTTGTCACAAAGTTGGAAGCACAGAATCTATAACATCATTGTATTCTGTAGCATTAAGTTTTCCATTCACTGGAACGAAGGGGTCTAGCCTGGACTATGGAAAACAGCCCCAGACCATTATTCCTCCTCCACCAATCTTTACAGTTGTCTCTATGCATTGTGGCACGTAGCGTTCACCTGGCATCCACTCAACCCAGATTAGTCCGTTGAACTGCCAGATGGTGAAGCGTGATTCATCACTCCAAAGAACGTGTTTCCACTGCTCCAGAATCCAATGGCGGCAAGCTTTACACCACTCCAGCCAACGCTTGGCATTGCACATGGTGATCTTAGGCTTGTGTGCGGCTGCTCGGCCTTGGAAACCCATTTCATGAAGCTCCCAACGAACAGTTCTTGTGCTGACGTTGCTTTCAGAGGCAGTTTGGAACTCGGTGTTGGAACCGAGGACAGGCGATTTTTACGTGCTACGGACTTCAGCACTCGCCAGTCTCGTTCTGTGAGGTTGGGTGGCCCACCACTTCACGGCTGAGCCATTGGTTACTCCTAGACATTTCCACTTCACAATAACAGCACTTACAGCTTGCCGGGGAAGCTCTAGCAGGGCAGAAATTTGACAAACTGATTTGTTGGAAAGGTGGCATCCTATGACGTTGAAGCTTTTTGCAGATTAACAGACACTACTGAAGGATCTAGTGTGGATCTGAGATGTTATCTCCTGTTTGTCGTTATCTTGTGTTTGTTGTCATAAGGTCGAGAAATATCTCATAGGGTGGTGCTGTAATATTAATGTGTTCCGATGTTTTATTGATGAAAACACAGCATGATGCTCTCCAGTGCTCTACTAGCCAGTGTGTCATGCAACCCACTCACTATCTATTCTCTCTCTCTCTCTCTCTCTCTCTCTCTCTCTCTCTCTCTCTCTCTCTCTCTCTCTCTCTCTCTCTCTCTCTCTCTCTCTCTCTCTCTCTCTCTCATTCCATATTGATATGATAAAGTCTATGGTGGGGGACTTCTGTGTTTGAACCGATGGTTGTTAGCAAGATGATGATAGTATTGTGTTTTCTAGAGGTCTTGTTTTACAGTGAACGTCTTATCTAACAATGGAGTTCAAGAAATAGAGTTCAGAAAACATTTACCAATTAACTAAAGTAGAAGAATATAATCAAATCAAAAGTAATACAAGAAAATGACATAACAATAATGAGGCTTTATACAGGGAGTACCAGTACCAGGTCAATGTGTGGGGGTACAGGTTAGTCCAGGTCATTTGGAAAGTGACTATGCATAGATAATAAACAGCAAGTAGCAGCAATGTAAACACAAAGGGGGGGGGGGGAATACATTGTGGCCATTTGATTAATTGTTCAGCAGTCTGATGGCTTGGGGGTAGAAGCTGTTGAGGAGCCTTTTGGTCCTAGACTTGGCGCTCCGGTATCGCTTGTCGTGCGGTAGCAGAGTGAACAGTGAACAACCTCTATGCAGACGACACCATTCTGTACCATTCATACCATTGTACCATTCTTCTTTGGACACTGTGTTAACAAACCTCCAAACGAGCTTCAATGCCATACAACACTCCTTCCGTGGCCTCCAACTGCTCTTAAATGCTAGTAAAACTAAATGCATGCTTTTCAACCGATTGCTGGCAGTGTAACAGTATAGCACCCATGGCTCCACAAAAGCCGCGGCCCTTGCTGAGCAAGGGGAACAACTACTTCAAGGTCTCAGAGCGAGTGACGTCACCGATTGAAACGCTATTAGCGCACACCCCGCTAACTAGCTAGCCATTTCACATCGGTTACACCCCCACCTGCCCGTCTGACTAGCATCACTACTCTGGACGGTTTTTAGACTTAGAATATGTGGACAACTACAAATACCTAGGTGTCTGGCTAGACTGTAAACTCTCCTTCCAGACTCACATTAAACATCTCCAATCCAAAATTAAATGTATATTTTATTTTATTTCACCTTTATTTAACCAGGTCGGCCAGTTGAGAACACCTTTATTTAACCAGGTAGGCCAGTTGAGAACAAGTTCTCATTTACAACTGCGACTTGGCCAAGATAAAGCAAAGCAGTGCAACACAAACAACAACACAGAGTTACACATGGAATAAACAAACATACAGTCAATAATACAACAGAAAAAGTATATATACAGTGTGTGCAACATCGACAGGCAGGTTACCTTCGCTTTCCTTAGCTCGGTGTGGATGTTACCTGTAATCCATGGCTTCTGTTTGGGATATGTACGTACGGTCACTGTGGGACAACGTCATCGATGCACTTAGAGTAGAGGACAGTTGAACGGTCTGGTCTGTCTCTACTGTATACCATCAATATACTTAAGTAATGAACTAATAATCGAATGATAATCCTCTATGAGCTGAGCTGGGCTGAGATAGACCCTCATCTCCATCAAACCAGATTGTCTTTGTACTGTAACATGCGGTAGATGTCTGTCACAAAAGCTAACATGCTGTACAACACAAGAAGGTACTCAAAGACCCCCATAAATACTGTCAGACATAACAGCCACTCTCCTCCAGACCACTATTTATAGTCTCCCTTTTAAAAGGTGTTCTTTCACTCTCTCTTTCTGCTTGTCAAATAACTTTCTATCTTCCTATCTCTGTCTCTCTTTCTCTCTCTATCTCTTTGTTAATAGCTTCATCTTCCCTGTCTGATTGTATCAACCTCTTTTGTAGCCTATTGTATTGTATTGAACCGTATTGTGTTGAATCCCAGCCCGGTGTATTCATAGCACAGAGATAATTACTGCTAGTACGGAGCTGTCCTTGGTGCTGTGTCCTTATTTCTTTATGATTGTAGGCATATTAAGTGAAGTGCTAAATGAAGTCCAATAGGTTTCCAAAATGAGCTTTCACTATTGTGGTATACACAATTATAACACGTAGTAACACAGTGGCACCATTCACCAATGGGGAAATTAAGGCTAATACTATCAGATGGAATAGAAATCATGACAGTTTTGCTCCACATAAAGATAACAGTATTAGTAACTAATTTCTGCCTGTGTGAACATACAACAATGTACAGTATGGGCCTGTAAAATTTCAGTAACTTCCCCAAAATGTACAGGTTTTTTTTCTGAAATCCCGATTTGAAGATTCCCAGAATCAGGAGGGAATCATCAGACAATCTGGGAATCCTTCAACCAAGATTTCTGGGAAAAGAACAGTAGATTTGGGGAAAAGTTACTGGAATCTTGCAGCTTAACAATATGCAACGTAACATGTACCCTCTTATCCTCATTCATTATAGATCACTAACAACTGACCTGGTCCTCTTTATTCCCCATCCAAGGACCCAGCCCTGCAGCTGACCTCCCCCACAACGGGGCCATCCGTGTCGGACCTGTTGGCTGTGAACTCCCCCCGCTCAGTGGAGCACCAGGTGCAGCTGCTCCAGAGGCTGCTCCAGCAGCAGGAGCAGCAGGCCCAGGCTGCTGCAGCACAGGTAGACACGTTTTCAAACTTTTCCAAATTACAGTTTGTCTTGTTGAATGCAGCTTATGAGTAACATTGGCATAGTTTGATTAGCCAAAATACTGTACATTTCACTGTTTGTTATGGTATTTTAGATCAAAAAGAGACTATTAAACTTGAGCCACAGTACCTTGGCAGATTATTAGCTAGCTAGAAACCTCGTACAGCATTTTCTGTGGTGAGCAGAAGTGGATATTTCATAATGTGTCTGAACCGTCACTATAAACAGTAACGTGTGTATTATAAATACAACATTTTATATGTTGAGTTTTTTCACGAATGTGTTTACGTTACTTTTAAGTAGTTCAATTAGTGTTTATTTTGTTTAATTGGTTCGTGCTACCCTGAGCTACCACTCTAATGATTGACGGTTCAACAAGGGAGAGGTATTGCCTTTTGCTGCTGGGGCTATAAAGAATGATAAGACAGTGCTCTTCCTCAAAGGTAGCTCTCAGCTCTGCTGGTCTAACGAGACATTCCTTATGACTAACGAGCAAGCCGGCTCAATGTTGTCACTCTACACTGTCTAGTCTGTTTCTCATTCTCTCTTGTCATTCCTGTAATCACATGGCTTGGTCTAATGAGGTTTGGGCTGGTTTTGGGGTTATAACGACGGATTCTTTTTAATGCTGAGCGAACAGAGGCAGAATCACAGGGGCGAAGAAACATTCCCTTTGATCCTGGATCAGTGGATGTGTGTTTGTGAATTTCTGTTAGATATTTTGGGGTATTTCTGTGTGTGTATGTTTAATAACCTATGAGTGCATATTCATTTATATTATTTTACCGTGTGTATGTGTGTGTGTCCTCACAAAAATAGTAATACACAAATGTGTGTGTGTGTGTGTGCGTTCGCATTTTTGCATGCATGTGTAACGGTTGTGAAACGGCTAGCTTAGTTAGCGGTGCGCGCTAAATAGCGTTTCAATCGGTGACGTCACTTGCTCTGAGACCTTGAAGTAGTGGTTCCCCTTTGCTCTGCAAGGGCCGCGGCTTTTGTGGAGCGATGGGTAACGACGCTTCATGGGTGACTGTTGTTGATGTGTGCAGAGGGTCCCGGGTATGGGCGAGGGGACGGTCTAAAGTTATACTGTTACACATGCGCCTGGTGTGTAAGCATGCACACGAACATACCGTACCTACATACAGTACATACATACAGTACATACATACAGTACATACATACAGTACATACATACAGTATCTACATACAGTACCTACATACAGTATCTACATACAGTATCTACATACAGTATCTACAGTACATACATACAGTATCTACATACAGTACCTACATACAGTATCTACATATAGTATCTACCTACGTATAGTATCTACATACAGTATCTACATACAGTACATACATATAGTATCTACATACAGTACATACATCCCTGCAAACGTGTGTGTATACACTCTCACCTCCCAGTGTGTGTGTGTGGTGTGTGTCTACCTAGACGTGTGTGCTCCAGGACCAGCTGTCAGTGGAGGTGCGTGCAAGGACAGACGCCCAGGCCCGTGTCCAGAGACTCCTGCTGCAGAACACTGACCTGCTGCAGCACATCTCCCTACTGGTCAAACAGATCCAGGAGCTGGAGCTCAAGGCTGCTGGAGGACTCAGCTCCAGTGACTGGCTCTGCTTCTTTATCCATTCTCTCTTCTCTTATCCCTCACTTTCCTTCTTCTCCCCCTCACTCTTCATCCCTCTTTCTATTCACATCTCTCCCCTCTCATCCCTGTTTCTCTTCTCATCGCTCCCCTCTCATCCCTGTTTTTCTTCTCATCTCTCCCCTCTCATCCCTGTTTCTCTTCTCATCTCTCCCCTCTCATCCCTGTTTCTCTTCTCATCTCTCCCCTCTCATCCCTGTTTCTCTTCTCATCTCTCCCCTCTCATCCCTGTTTGTCTTCTCATCTCTCCCCTCTCATCCCTGTTTCTTGTCTCATCTCTCCCCCCTCATCCCTGTTTATTTTCCCATCTCTCCCCTCTCATCCCTTTTTCTCGTCTCATCTCTCCCCTCTCATCCCTGTTTCTCTTCTCATCGCTCCCCTCTCATCCGTTTCTCTTCTCATCTCTCCCCTCTCATCCCTGTTTCTCTACTCATCTCTCCCCTCTCATCCCTGTTTCTCTTCTCATCGCTCCCCTCTCATCCCTGTTTCTCTTCTCATCTCTCCCCTCTCATCCCTGTTTATCTTCTCATCTCTCCCCTCTCATCCCTGTTTCTTGTCTCATGTCTCCCCCCTCATCCCTGTTTATTTTCCCATCTCTCCCCTCTCATCCCTTTTTCTCTTCTCATCTCTCCCCTCTCATCCCTGTTTATTTTTCCATCTCTCCCCTCTCATCTTTCATCCTTTTGTTCTCCTTTTTCTGTACTGTCATGTATTTAATAATCATCAGAATTGACATAACAGCTTATCAGTAACGCTGTCATCTTGCCTGTCATCTTGCCTGTCATCTTGCTTGTCATCTTGCCTGTCATCTTGCCTGTACTCTTGCCTGTCATCTTGCCTGTCATCTTGCCTGTCATCTTGCCTGTCATCTTGTCTGTCATCTTGCCTGTCATCTTGCCTGTCATCTTGCCTGTCATCCTGTCTGTCATCTTGCCTGTTATCTGCCTGTTATCTTGCTTGTCATCTTGCCTGTTACCTGTCTCTCATCCTGCCTGTCATCTTGCCTGTTACCTGTCTTTCATCCTGCCTGTCATCTGGCCTGTTACCTGTCTCTCATCCTGCCTGTCATCTTGCCTGTTATCTTGCCTGTCATCTTGCCCTTTCCAGTTTATCATAATCTCCGCTCTCAATTATCCCCTCAAATCACCTCCTCTCTCATCTCTCTATTCCCTCCACTCATCTTCTTTCCTCCATTCCCACTAATTCTCTTTCTTTCTTTTATTTGTATCTTTCATTATTTATCCCTCTTTCAATCTCACTCTCTCTCTCCTCTGTTTTCTCCACAGTGGGCTCTCAGGACAGTTTGCTGGAGATCACCTTCCGTGCCAAGCCCCCCCTGCGTGACGCCCCCACCATCCCCACCTCCATGGGCCCCCAGCAGGGTCAGCCCCAGATCAACAATGGCCCATGGGCCTCCACCCTAACAGGGTCCTCTCCACCAGGGACCAGGGCCCCGGAGAGCCTCTCTCTGGGGCCTGGCGGCAGTGCCGTGAGGCTGGAGTGCTTCCGCTTCCCCCGCCGCAGGGGAGAGGAGCCCCATCAGAACCAAGACCAGGAGGGGGAGAGTCCGAGCTCAGGCGGCCCAGACGGGGACTCCCCTGTGGGTGGAGAGGAGGTCCTTGGAGCCCTGGAGCTCCTCCGGTTCCGGGAGTCGGGGATCGGTTCGGAATACGAGTCCAACACGGACGAGAGCAGTGACAGGGACAGCTGGGGGCAGGGCGAGGGGGCGGGGCCTGAGGGCACGGCACGCCTCTTCAACGTGCTGAACGCAGAGAGCCCTTCAGACTGTCTGGATGATGAGATGGCTGTGTAGCCCTCCACAGCTCTGCTTCACTCAGTCATAGCATATACAGTAGTGCTATAGTGTTGTTGACAGTTCTCCTCCCTCCAAACTCTGCTCACAGTACTTTTGTTTGATATTTGTTAATATTTATTAGATATTTGTTTATATTTATTTGATATTTGTTTATATTTATTTGATATTTGTTTATATTTATTAGATATTTGTTTATATGTGTTTATATTTATTTGATATTTGTTTAGATGTATTTGATATTTGTTTATATTTGTTATACTTGCTAAATATGTTGTTTTTGTTGCATTGTTTACATATGTTGGATATTTTATTATTTGTTTATTTTTGCCGTTTTTGTTTATATTTGGTCACATTTGTTTATATTTGATGCAGTTGTTTACATGTGTTTGTTGCATTTGTTTATATATTTTCATATGTTTTGTCTCAGCACTTGACTTTCTGCTGCTGTTTCTACTCCCCTGGGCTTATTGCAGTGTAGTTGTAGTCTGTGTCAGAGCCATCTAAATATATGACTCTGGTCTGTATCATATATCTAAATATATGACTCTGGTCTGTATCATATATCTAAATATATGACTCTGGTCTGTATCATATATCTAAATATATGACTCTGGTCTGTGTCATATATCTAAATATAGGACTCTGGTCTGTATCATATATCTAAATATATGACTCTGGTCTGTATCATATATCTAAATATAGGACTCTGGTCTGTATCATATATCTAAATATATGACTCTGGTCTGTATCATATATCTAAATATAGGACTCTGGTCTGTGTCATATATCTAAATATAGGACTCTGGTCTGTATCATATATCTAAATATATGACTCTGGTCTGTATCATATATCTAAATATAGGACTCTGGTCTGTATCATATATCTAAATATATGACTCTGGTCTGTATCATATATCTAAATATAGGACTCTGGTCTGTATCATATATCTAAATATAGGACTCTGGTCTGTATCATATATCTAAATATATGACTCTGGTCTGTATCATATGTCTAAATATATGACTCTGGTCTGTATCATATATCTAAATATAGGACTCTGGTCTGTATCATATATCTAAATATATGACTCTGGTCTGTATCATATATCTAAATATATGACTCTGGTCTGTATCATATGTCTAAATATATGACTCTGGTCTGTATCATATGTCTAAATATATGACTCTGGTCTGTATCATATGTCTAAATATATGACTCTGGTCTGTATCATATGTCTAAATATAGGACTCTGGTCTGTATCATATATCTAAATATATGACTCTGGTCTGTGTTATTGGACCATTGTGTAACAGTGAAACACACCCACCCAGCATGGCCAGTCATCAGTCTTGGTGGGTTTTTTATTGAAAGACTTTAAATGGGTTAAAAAGGATTAAACTAGACTTGATATTGTTTTGAACTGTGAACTGCAAACGCCTGCTGTACTAAGACTGTGTTACAGTACATTTGACTAGATCTCATTTGCAATGGACAAGTGATTCAAAACAGTTTATATTCAAGTTTTTATCCGCCACATTGCAACATACAATATATCATTTTCCCCTAGACTATGGTACGATTAACTTTTGTGCCAACTGAATATCATACAGCACAACCAAAATCTTATTAACCATAAAGTCAATAGCTCAACTCACCATAGCTACACTGTTTCCCATCTATCCCAAGATAGGATTTAGATTGAATAATCTATCACTACTCTGTAGAGGAGAGGTTTTAGGCCAATAATCTATCACTGCTCTGTAGAGGAGAGGTTTTGAGCCAATAATCTATCACTGCTCTGTAGAGGAGAGGTTTTGAGCCAATAATATATCACTACTCTGTAGAGGAGAGGTTTTAGGCCAATAATCTATCACTACTCTGTAGAGGAGAGGTTTTGAGCCAATAATATATCACTACTCTGTAGAGGAGAGGTTTTGACCCAATTATCTATCACTACTCTGTAGAGGAGAGGTTTTGAGACAATAATCTATCACTACTCTCTGTAGAGGAGAGGTTTTGAGCCAATAATCTATCACTACTCTGTAGAGGAGAGGTTTTGAGCCAATAATCTATCACTACTCTGTAGAGGAGAGGTTTTAGGCCAATAATCTATCACTACTCTGCAGAGGAGAGGTTTTGAGCCAATAATCTATCACTACTCTGTAGAGGAGAGGTTTTAGGCCAATAATCTATCACTACTCTCTGTAGAGGAGAGGTTTTGAGCCAATAATCTATCACTACTCTGTAGAGGAGAGGTTTTAGGCCAATAATATATCAATACTCTGTAGAGGAGAGGTTTTGAGCCAATAATCTATCACTACTCTGTAGAGGAGAGGTTTTAGGCCAATAATCTATCACTACTCTGTAGAGGAGAGGTTTTGAGCCAATAATCTATCACTACTCTGTAGAGGAGAGGTTTTGAGCCAATAATCTATCACTACTCTGTAGAGGAGAGGTTTTGAGCCAATAATCTATCACTACTCTGTAGAGGAGAGGTTTTAGGCCAATAATCTATCACTACTCTGTAGAGGAGAGGTTTTGAGCCAATAATCTATCACTACTCTGTAGAGCAGAGGTTTTGAGCCAATAATCTATCACTACTCTGTAGAGGAGAGGTTTTGAGCCAATAATCTATCACTACTCTGTAGAGGAGAGGTTTTAGGCCAATAATCTATCACTACTCTGTAGAGGAGAGGTTTTGAGCCACTAATCTATCACTACTCTGTAGAGCAGAGGTTTTGAGCCAATAATCTTTCACTACTCTGTAGAGGAGAGGTTTTGAGCCAATAATCTATCACTACTCTCTGTAGAGGAGAGGTTTTGAGCCAATAATCTATCACTACTCTGTAGAGGAGAGGTTTTGAGCCAATAATCTATCACTACTCTGTAGAGGAGAGGTTTTGAGCCAATAATCTATCACTACTCTCTGTAGAGGAGAGGTTTTGAGCCAATAATCTATCACTACTCTGTAGAGGAGAGGTTTTGAGCCAATAATATATCACTACTCTCTGTAGAGGAGAGGTTTTGAGCCAATAATCTATCACTACTCTGTAGAGGAGAGGTTTTAGGCCAATAATCTATCACTACTCTGTAGAGGAGAGGTTTTAGGCCAATAATCTATCACTGCTCTGTATAGGAGAGGTTTTGAGCCAATAATCTATCACTACTCTGTAGAGGAGAGGTTTTAGGCCAATAATCTATCACTACTCTGTAGAGGAGAGGTTTTGAGCCAATAATCTATCACTACTCTGTAGAGGAGAGGTTTTAGGCCAATAATCTATCACTACTCTGTAGAGGAGAGGTTTTGAGCCAATAATCTATCACTACTCTGTAGAGGAGAGGTTTTAGGCCAATAATCTATCACTACTCTGTAGAGGAGAGGTTTTGAGCCAATAATCTATCACTACTCTGTAGAGGAGAGGTTTTAGGCCAATAATCTATCACTACTCTGTAGAGGAGAGGTTTTAGGCCAATAATCTATCACTACTCTGTAGAGGAGAGGTTTTGAGCCAATAATATATCCCTACTCTGTAGAGGAGAGGTTTTGAGCCAATAATCTATCACTACTCTGTAGAGGAGACGTTTTAGGCCAATAATCTATCACTACTCTGTAGAGGAGAGGTTTTGAGCCAATAATCTATCACTACTCTGTAGAGGAGAGGTTTTAGGCCAGTAATCTATCACTACTCTCTGTAGAGGAGAGGTTTTGAGCCAATAATCTATCACTACTCGGTAGAGGAGATGTTTTAGGCCAATAATCTATCACTACTCTGTAGAGGAGAGGTTTTAGGCCAATAATCTATCACTACTCTGTAGAGGAGAGGTTTTGAGCCAACAATCTATCACTACTCTGTAGAGGAGAGGTTTTGAGCCAATAATCTATCACTACTCTGTAGAGGAGAGGTTTTAGGCCAATAATCTATCACTACTCTGTAGAGGAGAGGTTTTAGGCCAATAATCTATCACTACTCTGTAGAGGAGAGGTTTTGAGCCAATAATCTATCACTACTCTGTAGAGGAGAGGTTTTGAGCCAATAATCTATCACTACTCTATAGAGGAGAGGTTTTGAGCCAATAATCTATCACTACTCTGTAGAGGAGAGGTTTTGAGCCAATAATCTATCACTACTCTCTGTAGAGGAGAGGTTTTGAGCCAATAATCTATCACTACTCTGTAGAGGAGAGGTTTTGAGCCAATAATCTATCACTACTCTCTGTAGAGGAGAGGTTTTGAGCAAATAATCTATCACTACTCTGTAGAGGAAAGGTTTTGAGCCAATAATCTATCACTACTCTCTGTAGAGGAGAGATTTTAGGTCAATAATCTATCACTACTCTGTAGAGGAGAGGTTTTGAGCCAATAATCTATCACTACTCTGTAGAGGAGAGGTTTTGAGCCAATAATCTATCACTACTCTCTGTAGAGGAGAGGTTTTGAGCCAATAATCTATCACTACTCTGTAGAGGAGAGGTTTTGAGCCAATAATCTATCACTACTCTGTAGAGGAGAGGTTTTGAGCCAATAATCTATCACTACTCTCTGTAGAGGAGAGGTTTTGAGCCAATAATCTATCACTACTCTGTAGAGGAGAGGTTTTGAGCCAATAATCTATCACTACTCTCTGTAGAGGAGAGGTTTTGAGCAAATAATCTATCACTACTCTGTAGAGGAAAGGTTTTGAGCCAATAATCTATCACTACTCTCTGTAGAGGAGAGGTTTTAGGCCAATAATCTATCACTACTCTGTAGAGGAGAGGTTTTGAGCCAATAATCTATCACTACTCTGTAGAGGAGAGGTTTTGAGCCAATAATCTATCACTACTCTGTAGAGGAGAGGTTTTAGGCCAATAATCTATCACTACTCTGTAGAGGAGAGGTTTTGAGCCAATAATCTATCACTACTCTGTAGAGGAGAGGTTTTAGGCCAATAATCTATCACTACTCTGTAGAGGAGAGGTTTTGAGCCAATAATCTATCACTACTCTGTAGAGGAGAGGTTTTGAGCCAATAATCTATCACTACTCTGTAGAGGAGAGGTTTTAGGCCAATAATCTATCACTTCTCTGTAGAGGAGAGGTTTTAGGCCAATAATCTATCACTACTCTCTGTAGAGGAGAGGTTTTAGGCCAATAATCTATCACTAATCTGTGGAGGAGAGGTTTTGAGCCAATTGCATATCATGCAGTCAAAATGTTATTACGCCTATTTCTACAGTAGCTCAACATAGCTATTTTCTCTCTCTCCCAAGGCGAGGCATGTTAGGATTCACTATTTCAATATTTCACTAGTCTTAAAATGTTTACTGACTATCGTCCCCGAATCAAAATGTTGTTTGCAGCGGAGAGGTGTGTTGCAAAAACAGCATCATATTTAGCAGGTGCTACTCTCTGCAACACGGCTGTCACTATTCCCTCGTGTCAATGTACTGCACCACAACAGCCGTTTCATATTGTAATGGCCCAGCTGTCAAACAGCAGGACTTTTTGACTCGGCGCCAAGCCTCTGACTCAATGTATTGGTGGGCCGTGTCTTTGAGCACTCTCCAAATCGATAAATCTCTCTCTCTCTCCTACTCTCGTACTTTTTTGTGCATGTTTTACTCTCTTTCGCTCTCTGACTCTCTCGCTCTCCCCCCAACACACATACACACACACACTCTTTATATTTATCTGGTGCCCTCTCTACTTGTATTTTACTCTCTCCCCTCTCTTCTCTCTCTCCCCTCTCATACTCTCTCCCCTCTCATACTCTCTCCCCTCTTCTCTCTCTCCCCCTCTCTTCTCTCTTTCCCTCCTCTTCTCTCTCTTCCCTCTCTTCTCTCTCTCTTCTCTCTCTCCCCTCTCTCTCTCCCCCTCTCTCTATCATGTCTTTTCTGATATGAAAGTGTACAAGTGGAAGTGCACTATTTTGACGTGATGTCACTGGCGCTCTCCTCGTTGAATTAAATGCCCTTTCTCAAATGCCATGTTCAATATATCTCCTCTTTTAGATCATGTGAAGGAATGATAAATAGCCTGCTGTTTTAGAATGCATCCAAAATCGCACCCAATTCACTAGTCGTGCACTACGTAGTGAATAGTGTGCCATTTGGGATGTATCATTAGTTTGCCTCATCCTCCTGTGAAGCGCTTATCCAGACCGGGGTTCAAATAGTATTTCAAATCTTTTAAATACTTTGAGCAATCGCATTAACCTGCCTGGAGTGCCAGGTGCACTTTTGGGACTGTTCTATTAGTTTCATTGCAACAGGCAAACTCAATCAAGCTCAAATCAAACACAGCTGAAGTATTTGAAATTATTTCAAATACTATTTGAACCCAGGTCTCCTCATCATATTCCGCACCGGCTCTTCTCTGGTAACGACTTTCTGTGCTCCAACTAACATTGACCTTTTCAAAATGTCTTTCTCTGTCGGTATTTATAGCCATTAGCTGTCTGGACACAGTGGACTGTGTTGAGAGCATTTTGAAAGGTGCTGTCCTGACTGGGAGAGCAAGGGCCCAACAGCGCTGGTCTTCGGATGGGATCAGCACCTGTGGGAGCATTCATTAAGCTCAATGTGACAAGAATACTGACATTGCTGTTTCCTAACTCTGGGTAGCTAACGCGGTACAGCACATACATGTTGGACATGCTAAAACACATTTGCTGAATATGGAATCTAGTGTTTTTACTCATCATCAGTGTCACGCCCTGATCTGTTTCACCTGTCCTCATCATTGTCTCCACCTCATCCAGGTGTCGCTTATTTTCCCCAGTGTATTTATCCCTGTGTTTCCTGTCTCTCTGTACCAGTGTATTTATCTCTGTGTTTCCTGTCTCTCTGTGCCAGTTCGTCTTGTATGTTCCAAGTCAACCAGCGTTTTTCCCGTTCTCCTGCTTTTTGCATTCTCCTTTTTCTAGTCCTCCCGGTTTTGACCCTTGCCTGTTTCTGGACTTAGTACCCGCCTGCCTGACCATTCTGCCTGCCTTAACCACGAGCCTGTCTGCCATTCTGTACCTCCTGGACTCTGATCTGGTTTTGACCTTTTTGCCTGTCCACGACCATTCTCTTGCCTCCGCCTTTGGATTAATAAACATTGTACGACTCCAACCATCTGCCTCCTGTGTCTGCATCTGGGTCTCGCCTTGTGCCTTGATAATAAGTTACAAAATCATTTTGAGCGTATGTTTCACTGTCTGATTGTTGACTTCATAAAGGTGATTCAAACGCTCATTTCTAAATCACAAATTTCAGCGCTTCAGCCAATAGTGACATGAATATTAAGAAAATAGGTGTGACGCTTGTGCAACAAATCCTATATTCTTGGCTTCATTTGGCCTACGTTAACAGATTAAAAACATGTAACATTTGAACATTTCTAAAAATTAAACATGTCTTTAACCAGTTAATGTAACAACACATCAACATTTGTTAGGGTTTGGCCGGCGTAGCCCGTCATTGTAAATAAAAATGCGTTCTTGACTGACTTGCCTAGTTAAAATACGTTTTAAATAAAAATTAAAATAAGCTGAACCAGGTTAGCTACAACTGGAGATTCTCATGATGTTTGGTACGTTGTTGTTGTCTGTTTGCAGTTATTTTGGTCGTACGCCCTGATTAAGTACGACACAGAGAGAGAGAGAGAGAGAGAGAGAGAGAGAGAGAAACAGAGACAGAGAGAGAGAGAGAAAGAGAGAGAGAGAGAAGGAGAGAGAGAGAGAGAGAGAAAGAGAGCGAGAGAGAGGAACCTTTCAGAGATTGTAGAGGTTTCTGTGTGGAAGTCCCTAAAGGTAAAATGTAAACACATGCACAAGCACACACACACAAGCAAATTTGGAGAAGATGGCGTTGAAGGGTAGGACTACCGTTTTATCTTGTTCATAACTTGTTTTGTACTGCTTCCATCTCTTATGACTGAAAAGAGCTTCTGGACATCAGAACTGGGATTACTCACCTCAAACTGGAAGAGGAGTTCTTCATCAATGAGTCGGACGCGAAGGATATACTACAGACACCCGACCAGACCCAGATCTCTGTGATTCACTGGAAAAGGAAACTTAGGTTTTGCGGAAAGAGATCAGGATGCCTTGCAAGGATCAGGCAGCGAGTGGCTAATCTGCCCTTGCCTTCCGTTCTGCTAGCTAATGTTAAATCGCTGGAAAATAAATGGGACAAACTGAAAGCACGTATATCCTACCAACGGGACATTAAAAACTGTAATATCTTGTGTTTCACCGAGTCGTGGCTGAACGATGAGATTAAGAACATACAGCTGGCGGGTTATACACTCTATCGGCAGAATAGAAAAGCAGCCTCTGGTAAGACATGGGGCGGGGGCCTATGCATTTATGTAAGCAACAGCTGGTGCACGATATCTAAGGAAGTGTCAAGGTTTTGCTTGCCTGGGGTAGAGTATCTCATGATAAGCTGTAGACCACACTATCTACTTAGAGTTTTCATCTGTATTTTTTGTAGCTGTCTACATACCACCACAGACCGATGCTGGCACTAAAACCGCACTCAATGAGCTGTATTCCGCTATAAGCAAACAGGAAAACGCTCATCCAGAGACGGCGCTCTTAATGGCAGGTTAAATGTGCAACAAGAGGTAAAACATTGTAGATCGCATTTACTCCACACACAGAGATGCGTACAAAGATCTCCCTCACCCTCCATTTGGCAAATCGGACCATAACTCTATCCTCCTGAAAAGTGGTCAGATGAAGCAGATGCTAAACTACAGGACTGTTTTGCTAGCACAGACTGGAATATGTTTCGGGATTCTTCCGATGGCATTGAGGAGTAAACCACATCTGTCACTGGCTTTACCAATAAGTGCATTGAGGACGTCGTACCCGCAATGACTGTACGTACATACCCCAACCAGAAGCCTTGGATTACAGGCAACAGCCGCACTGAGCTAAAGGGTAGAGCTGCCGCTTTAAAGGAGCGGGACTCTAACCCAGAAGCTTATAAGAAATCCCGCTATGCCCTCCAACAAACCATCAAACAGGCAAAGCGTAATACAGGACTAAGATCGAATCGTACTACACTGGCTCCGACACTCGTCGGATGTGGCAGGGCTTGCAAACTATTACAGACTACAAAGGGAAGCACAGACGAAAGCTGTCCAGTGACACGAGCCTACCAAACGAGCTAAATAACTTCTATGCTCTCTTCGAGGCAAGTAACACTGAAAAATGCTTGAGAGCATCAGCTGTTCCGGATGACTGTGTGAATAAGCTCTCTGCAGCCAATGTGAGTAAGACCTTTAAACAGGTCAACATTCACAAGGCTGCAGGGCCAGACGGATTACCAGGATGTGTACTCCGAGCATGCGCTGACCAACTGGCAAGTGTCTTCACTGACATTTTCATCCTCTCCCTGTCCGAGTCTGTAATAGCAACATGTTTCAAGCAGACCACCATAGTCCCTGTGCCCAAGAACACTAAGGTAACCTGCCTAAATAACTACCAACCCGTAGCACTCACGTCTGTAGCCATGAAATGCTTTGAAAGGCTGGTCATGGCTCAGATCAACACCATTATCCCAGAAACACTAGACTAACACTAGACCCACTCCAACTTTCATACCGCCCCAACAGATCCACAGATGATGCAATCTCTATTGCACTCCACACTGCCCTTTTCCACCTGGACAAAATGAACACCTAGAATGCTATTCATTGACTACAGATCAGCGTTCAACACCATAGTGCCCTCAAAGTAACCAAGATCGCATAGCAGTTCAGACGTCTTTTGTCCTCGTCTCGTCCTGTATATATATATATTTACAACTTTTTTCACATACATTTTATTTTTATTTTCCATCAACTCATCTTCAAAACACTCTCCTGCAACCCGCCTCACCAATTTATATTTATAAAAAAGTATTATTTACCTCAGATCTGTAATCCTCCAAGAAGCTAGCCAGAAACTCCAAGAAGCTAGCCAGAAACTAGCCAGAAGCTAGCCAGGAGCTAGCCCAGAAGCTAATCCAGAAGCTAATCAGAAGCTAGTTAGCTTCTTTACTGGCAAATTGTTAGTATTCAGCTAACCACGGTTTGTGGTCGTCAGCTATCCTTTAGCTCGAAAATCTATCGCCAGTTTTGTACGGCGCAGCGAGGCTCGGAACGGAACATACCGGACCAATTTTTCTCTCCATGTCCCTGGATTTCAACTGCTCTCTGGACATTCATACCCGGATCTCACAGCTAGCTAGCTGCTATCCGTGTGACAATCGGCTTTCGTCGATTCCGGAGCAAACATCAATTATTCCGGTGCTAGCCAGCTCCGTCAATCACTCCTGAGTTCCATCATTCACTCCTGGGCTGCAGTCACCTATCCGGACCCGTTTTACTGCCTACGCGGAGCCCCACCGGGCCTTCACAACTGGACTGCCGACGTTGTCTACCCGAAGGAGATCCGGCTGGCTGCTCCGTCGCGACGTTACCTGAACGCCCATCTGCGGCCCGCTAACCGTTAGCTGTCTTACCGACTGCTATCTGAATAGACAATCGGACTATTTATTTATTTTTATTATTATTATGTTTTCTTCTTGGGCCTCTATAACTATATCTATTGTTCTTATTTTTGTTGTTGTTGTGTGATTTGGATAATCCCCTCTACCACACGGAACCCCAGTAATCTACTGACCGAACGCAAGAGGTGGCTAACAACAGACCTCCATCCTATGCTAGCTTGCTACCGATGGCCTGGCTAGCTGTCTAAATCGCCGTGACCCTCAACCAACCTCTCCACTCACTGGACCCTTTTGATCACTCGACTAAGCATGCCTCTCCTTAATGTCAATATGTCTTGTCCATTGCTGTTCTGGTTAGTGTTTATTGGCTTATTTCACTGTAGAGCCTCTAGTCCTGCTCACTATACCTTATCCAACCTATTAGTTCCACCACCCACACATGCAATGACATCTCCTGGTTTCAATGATGTTTCTAGAGACAATATCTCTCTCTTCATCACTCAATACCTAGGTTTACCTCCACTGTATTCACATCCTACCATACCTTTGTCTGTACATTATACCTTGATGCTATTTTATCGCCTCCAGAAACCTCCTTTTACTCTCTGTCCCAGACGTTCTAGACGACCAATTCTTATTGCTTTTAGCCGCACCTTTATTCTACTCCTCCTATGTTCCTCTGGCGATGTAGAGGTGAATCCAGGCCGTGCAGTGCCTAGCTCCACTCCTATTCCCCAGGCGCTCTCTTTTGACGACTTCTGTAACCGTAATAGCCTTGGTTTCATGCATGTTAACATTAGAAGCCTCCTCCCTAAGTTTGTTCTATTCACTGCTTTAGCACACTCTGCCAACCCGGATGTTCTAGCTGTGTCTGAATCCTGGCTTAGGAAGACCACCAAAAATTCAGACATTTTAATTCTAAACTACAACATTTTCAGACAAGATAGAACTGCCAAAGGGGGCGGTGTTGCAATCTACTGCAAAGATAGCCTGCAGAGTTCTGTCCTACTATCCAGGTCTGTACCCAAACAATTTGAACTTCTACTTTAAAAAATCCACCTCTCTAAAAACAAGTCTCTCACCGTTGCCGCCTGCTATAGACCACCCTCTGCCCCCAGCTGTGCTCTGGACACCATATGTGAACTGATTGCCCCCCATCTATCTTCAGAGCTCGTGCTGCTAGGCGACCTAAACTGGAACATGCTTAACACCCCAGCCATCCTACAATCTAAACTTGATGCCCTCAATCTCACACAAATTATCAATGAACCTACCAGGTACCTCCCCAAAGCCTTAAACACGGGTACCCTCATAGATATCATCCTAACCAACTTCCCCTCTAAATACACCTCTGCTGTCTTCAACCAAGATCTCAGCGATCACTGCCTCATTGCCTGCATCCGTAATGGGTCAGCGGTCAAACGACCTCCACTCATCACTGTAAAACGCTCCCTGAAACACTTCAGCGAGCAGGCCTTTCTAATCGACCTGGCCGGGGTATCCTGGAAGGATATTGATCTCATCCCGTCAGTAGAGGATGCCTGGATATTTTTTTTAAATGCCTTCCAAACCATCTTAAATAAACATGCCCCATTCAAGAAATTTAGAACCAGGAACAGATATAGCCTTTGGTTCTCCCCAGACCTGACTGCCCTTAACCAACACAAAAACATCCTATGGCGTTCTGCATTAGCATCGAACAGCCCCCGTGATATGCAGCTGTTCAGGGAAGCTAGAAACCATTATACACAGGCAGTTAGAAAAGCCAAGGCTAGCTTTTTCAAGCAGAAATTTGCTTCCTGCAACACTAACTCAAAAAAGTTCTGGGACACTGTAAAGTCCATGGAGAATAAGAACACCTCCTCCCAGCTGCCCACTGCACTGAAGATAGGAAACACTGTCACCACTGATAAATCCACCATAATTGAGAATTTCAATAAGCATTTTTCTACGGCTGGCCATGCTTTCCACCTGGCTACTCCTACCCCTGTCAACAGCACTGCACCCCCAACAGCAACTCGCCCAAGCCTTCCCCATTTCTCCTTCTCCCAAATCCATTCAGCTGATGTTCTGAAAGAGCTGCAAAATCTGGACCCCTACAAATCAGCCGGGCTAGACAATCTGGACCCTTTCTTTCTAAAATTATCTGCCGAAATTGTTGCCACCCCTATTACTAGCCTGTTCAACCTCTCTTTCGTGTCGTCTGAGATTCCCAAAGAATCAGCTGCGGTCATCCCCCTCTTCAAAGGGGGGGACACTCTTGACCCAAACTGCTACAGACCTATATCTATCCTACCATGCCTTTCTAAGGTCTTTGAAAGCCAAGTCAACAAACAGATTACCGACCATTTCAAATCTCACCATACCTTCTCTGCTATGCAATCTGGTTTCAGAGCTGGTCATGGGTGCACCTCAGCCACGCTCAAGGTCCTAAACGATATCTTAACCGCCATCGATAAGAAACATTACTGTGCAGTCGTATTCATTGATCTGGCCAAGGCTTTCGACTCTGTCAATCACCACATCCTCATCGGCAGACTCGACAGCCTCAAATGATTGCCTCGCCTGGTTCACCAACTACTTCTCTGATAGAGTTCAGTGTGTCAAATCGGAGGGTCTGTTGTCCGGACCTCTGGCAGTCTCTATGGGGGTGCCACAGGGTTCAATTATTGGACCGACTCTCTTCTCTGTATACATCAATGAGGTCGCTCTTGCTGCTGGTGAGTCTCTGATCCACCTCTACGCAGACGACACCATTCTGTATACTTCCGGCCCTTCTTTGGACACTGTGTTAACAACCCTCCAGGCAAGCTTCAATGCCATACAACTCTCCTTCCGTGGCCTCCAATTGCTCTTAAATACAAGTAAAACTAAATGCATGCTCTTCAACCGATCGCTACCTGCACCTACCCGCCTGTCCAACATCACTACTCTGGACGGCTCTGACTTAGAATACGTGGACAACTACAAATACTTAGGTGTCTGGTTAGACTGTAAACTCTCCTTCCAGACCCATATCAAACATCTCCAATCCAAAGTTAAATCTAGAATTGGCTTCCTATTTCGCAACAAAGCATCCTTCACTCATGCTGCCAAACATACCCTTGTAAAACTGACCATCCTACCAATCCTCGACTTTGGCAATGTCATTTACAAAATAGCCTCCAATACCCTACTCAACAAATTGGATGCAGTCTATCACAGTGCAATCCGTTTTGTCACCAAAGCCCCATATACTACCCACCATTGCGACCTGTACGCTCTCGTTGGCTGGCCCTCGCTTCATACTCGTCGCCAAACCCACTGGCTCCATGTCATCTACAAGACCCTGCTAGGTAAAGTCCCCCCTTATCTCAGCTCGCTGGTCACCATAGCATCTCCCACCTGTAGCACACGCTCCAGCAGGTATATCTCTCTAGTCACCCCCAAAACCAATTCTTTCTTTGGCCGCCTCTCTTTCCAGTTCTCTGCTGCCAATGACTGGAACGAACTACAAAAATCTCTGAAAATGGAAACACTTATCTCCCTCACTAGCTTTAAGCACCAACTGTCAGAGCAGCTCACAGATTGCTGCACCTGTACATAGCCCACCTATAATTTAGCCCAAACAACTACCTCTTTCCCAACTGTATTTAATTAATTAATTTATTTTGCTCCTTTGCACCCCATTATTTTTATTTATTTTACTTTGCACATTCTTCCATTGCAAAACTACCATTCCAGTGTTTTACTTGCTATATTGTATTTACCTTGCCACCATGGCCTTTTTTGCCTTTACCTCCCTTCTCACCTAATTTGCTCACATTGTATATAGACTTGTTTATACTGTATTATTGACTGTATGTTTGTTTTACTCCATGTGTAACTCTGTGTCGTTGTATCTGTCGAACTGCTTTGCTTTATCTTGGCCAGGTCGCAATTGTAAATTAGAACTTGTTCTCAACTTGCCTACCTGGTTAAATAAAGGTAAAATAAATAAAAAAGCTCATCACTAAGCTACAAACCCTGGGACTGAACACCTCCCTCTGCATCTGGATCCTGGACTTCCTGACGGGCTGCCCCGAGGTGGTAAGGGTAAGAAACAACACATCCGCCACGCTGATCCTCAACATGGCAGCCCCTCAAGGGTGCTTGCTCAGTCCCCTCCTGTACTCCTTGTTCACTCATGACTGCACGGCCAGGCACTACTCCAACACCATCATTAAGTTTGCCGATGACAGAACAGTGGTAGGCCTGATCACCGTCAACGACGAGACAGCTTATAGGGAGGAGGTCAGAGACTTGACCGTGTGGTGCCTTGCATCACTGCCTGGTATGGTAACTGCTCGTCCTCCGACCGCAAGGCACTACAGAGGGTAGTGCGTACGGCCCAGTACATCACCGGGCCAAGCTTCCTGCAATCCAGGACCTCTATACCAAGCATGGTGTCAGAGGAAGGCCATACAAATTGTGAAAGACTACCGCCACCCTAGTCATAGACTGTTCTATCTGCTACCGCATGGCAAGCGGTTCCCGAGCATCAAGAGGCTTCTAAACAGCTTCTACCCCCAAGCCATAAGACTCCTGAACAGTTAATCAACTGGCTACCCAGACACGCTGCTGCTACTCTCTGTTATTATCTATGCATAGCCACTTTAATAACTCCTACATGAACTGTACATGATTACCTCAATTACATCGACACCAGTGCCCCCACACATTGACACATCGACTCTGTACCGGTACCCCCTGTATATAGCCACGCTATTGTTATTTACTGCTGCTCTTTTATTCTTATCTCTTACTTTTTTTTAGGTATTTTCTTAAAACTGCATTACTGGTTAAGGGCTTGTAAGTAAGCATTTCACTGTAAGGTCTACTACACCTGTTGTTTTTGGTGCATGTGACAAATACAATTTGATTTGATTTAACACCAGGTATGACAGTCTTGTTTAGTAATCCAACAGTAATATATATACACTATATGACTTCTTAAAGGAAAACTCCACCCAACAACCATCATTTGCTATTTGTTTCATTAGTCCATTGTTGACATAGTTCCAAAAATGTTTTGCTTGTTAACAATTCAGTTTTCAAGATATGTAACTTTCCATATACAGAAATCATCCCTGTATGATGCATTTTGCCGGGATCATTTCAGTATTTTGAAAGTTACATATCTTGAAAACTGTCTGAATGCCTCTTGATTCAACTAGCTTCCCACAATTAAAAAATATATACATATTTATCCTTTATTTCAACAGGAAAAACGTGATTTTAATCAGAACAGGACATCCATTCCATTTAGCTACTGTTTGTGTTACAGTTCTCAGGTGAGAAGACTGAATAAAATTATCCCAATTCTAGTAGGCCTGTAGCAGCAGCTTGTGACTAATTAATGTTTAAGAACTTGGATAAGCAGCCTAGGCTATATCAAATAGCTGTGTTATATTTGACATGAACTCACACCTGTCTGAGCTGTTGTTATTGTCTACGGTGGAAGGTTTTAAAGCTCTTTGTATCTATAGAGACAGTTCTTTTTTCCTATAGTCAACCATTCATATCACATCAGAATTCTGAATAATGTCCCCAAAGTAAATTTGGCCTTGTTTTGTAGATTATTGTTCTGCTGAAAGGTGCATTTCTGTCACGGTGTCTGGTGTAAAGCAGATTGAAGTAGGTTTTCCTTTAGGATTTTGCCTGTGGTTAGCTCTATCTTGTTTCTTTTTATCCTGAAAAACTCCCCAGTCTTAGCCAATGTCAAGCATACCCATAACATGATGCAGCCAGCACCATGCTTGAAAATAAGGAGGCAATTACTCAGCAATGTGTTGTACTGGATTTTCCCCAAACATAAGGCTTTGCATTTAGGCCAAAAAGGGGATTTATTTTCAGTTTTTTAAAAGTATTACTTTGTTATTCTGTATATTTTTATTCTTATTTTCTCTCATTTAGGTCATTATTGTGGAGTCACGACAATGTTGTTGATCCATCCTCAGTTCTCTCCCATCACAGCCATTGAACTCTGTAGCTGTTTTTAAAATCCCCAATGGCCTCATCACTAAGCAGTTTCCTTCCTGTCTTACAGCTCAGATCAGCAGGACGACTACATCTTTTATGTGTCTGGGTGGTTTAATACATAATCCATAAAATGATTCTTACCTTGACCCTGCTTAAATTTATATTCAATGTCTGATGTGTTATTGTTACCCATCTACCAATCACTGCCCTTCTTTATGAGGCTTTAGAAAAAGCTCCCTGGTCTTTGTAGCTGAATCTGTGCTTAAAACTCAAAACTTAACTGAGGGAACTTACAGTTGTTGTACAGTATGTATGGGGGACAGAGGAAGGAGTAGTCATTAAAAAATCATATCAACCCCCTATTATTTCTCACACAGTGAGTCCACGTAACTCATGTGATTTTTTAAGCCGGGTACGACTCCTGAACTATATCTGATGGAGAAGTTGGGCACTTGGAACGCCACAGTAGCTCGCTGTCTACAACTTTTTATGACTCCAAACCTTGTGATAATGACCACACTCCATATACAGTCAATTGCTTCCACCACTTTCTTTATGATAGTGTTCATTAAGTTGATCATGGAGAAATTGGGCACTTGGTAACTCTACAGTAGCTCTTTAGCTCTCTGCCACCTAATGTAGTTTAATGACTCCAAGCCTTGTAGCACATTTCATCACTGTACTGAACATGAGGACACAGTCTTTGCGTCTGTAAGCACTTCACTGTAAGGTCTACCTACACCTGTTGTATTCGGCGCATGTGACAAATATAATTTGATTTGACTATTAAGTTGATTATGGAAACTGGGAAGGTATATTGCTTTGTGACTCCAATACTTAGACCACTGTATCCTACATGATCTGGATCATACATGATCTGTATTCTACATTATCTTTATGCTACATTATCATTATTCTACATGATCTCTATCCTACATGAGCTGAATCCCACATGAGCTGAATCCTACATGATCATTATCCTACATGAGCTGAATCCTACATGAGCTGAATCCTACATTATCATTATCCTACATGAGCTGAAACCTACATGATCTGTATTCTACATTATGTTTATGCTACATTATAATTATCCTACATGATCTCTATCCTGCATGAGCTGAATCCTACATGAGCTGAATCCTACGTTATCATTGTCCTACATGAGCTGAATCCCACATGAGCTGAATCCTACATGATCTATATCCTACATGAGCTGAATCTTACATGAGCTGAATTCTACATGATCTGTATCCTACATGAGCTGAATCCTACATGATCTACATCCTACATGATCTGTATCCTACATGATCTTATTCCTACATGAGCTGAATCCTACATGATATTTATCCTACATGAGCTGAATCCTACATGAGCTGAATCCTACATGATCTTTATCCTATATGAGCTGAATCCTACATGATCTTAATCCTACATGATCTTTATCCTACATGAGCTGAATCCTACATTATCTTTATCCTACATGATCTTAATCCTACATGATCTGAATCATATTTGTAGCTGTTGTTGTTATTTCTTGGTGGTGTTAATGTATTCTACCCGCGTGCGAGAATCTGCATGTTCTTCATATATTATGTATTCATAAATTTTATATCAGATAAAAATGTAAATTTTATTACAGCTTGTTGTACTTCACATACATCGTGTGTCAAGCTCATTCCATGGAGGGCCGAGTGTCTGTGATTTTTCGCTCCACCCTTGTACTCGATTGATGAATTAAGGTCACTAATTAGAAAAGGAACTCCCCTCACCTGGTTGTCTTGGTCTTAATTGAAAGGAAAAACCCAAAACCGGCAGACACTCGGCCCTCCGTGAAATGACTTTGACACCCCTCACTTACATGCAAGCGTCACTTATTTTCTTTCAATGATAATATGGTGACTGAGACATGGCATGTTTCATACAGAGCAACATGTGTTATACTGAGATGGGAGACCTGTGCACATACTGATTCAACTTTCTTTCTCTAAATTGCAGCTGTAATCTTTGGAACTCTGTCTCATAACTGAACCTGTGACGTATGTTGGCATGATAAGTCATAGTGTGTGTTCATTATAGTAGAATAAAGTGGATTTCTCTCCTGTGTTCATTATTTTAAAGTGGTTTCCTCTCCTGTCCTTACCTTAATCTGCACTGATGGGAAAGAAATTGGGCATGTGAATTCAATTCCGGGTAAGGATCCACCATAATGCTTTCACATTATTTATTTGATCTTTGTTAATAGTGAAGATGAATGAGTGGCGACAAGAGAGGGAGCCATGTAAGACAATTATTGAGATATATTCATATTTGATGTTGTTCTGCACAAGACAAGCCAATATGAGATCATCACGGACTTCTATTGCCCTCTCATGGTCAAATCAGAGGGCTCTGACTAAAGCGTGAAGCAGTGTATATTTCTTCAGACTTTTTTTAAAGAAAGGCAATGGGATAATTTGGTCAGCATGAAAATGTATTGCTTATTTGCTACGTGATGTCTAAAGCACTTTATGAGGTGGCAAAGCCGGGCATGGAACCCCCCAGATAGAATTTGTCCCCCCCCCCAGTTTTGTTTCCCCTTAAACATAACAAATGGTATATGAATTGCAATGCCCAGTTTTGCCAATGTAGCGTTGTTGGGCCTGCCAGGCATGTCATCCTGGGGCTGGGCCTGCCAGGCATGTCATCCTGGAGCTGGGCCTGCCAGGCATGTCAACCTGGAGCTGGGCCTGCCAGGCATGTCATCCTGGAGCTGGGCCTGACAGGCATGTCATCCTGGAGCTGGGCCTGCCAGGCATGTCATCCTGGAGCTGGGCCTGCCAGGCATGTCATTCTGGAGCTGGGCCTGCCAGGCATGTCATCCTGGAGCTGGGCCTGCCAGGCATGTCATCCTGGATCTGGGCCTGCCAGGCATGTCATCCTGGAGCTGGGCCTGCCAGGCATGACATCCTGGAGCTGGGCCTGCCAGGCATGTCATCCTGGAGCTGGGCCTGCCAGGCATGTCAACCTGGAGCTGGGCCTGCCAGGCATGTCATCCTGGAGCTGGGCCTGCCAGGCATGTCATCCTGGAGCTGGGCCTGCCAGGCATGACACCCTGGAGCTGGGCCTGCCAGGCATGACACCCTGGAGCTGGGCCTGCCAGGCATGACACCCTGGAGCTGGGCCTGCCAGGCATGTCATCCTGGAGCTGGGCCTGCCAGGCATGTCATCCTGGAGCTGGGCCTGCCAGGCATGTCATCCTGGAGCTGGGCCTGCCAGGCATGACACCCTGGAGCTGGGCCTGCCAGGCATGTCATCCTGGAGCTGGGCCTGCCAGGCATGTCATCCTGGAGCTGGGCCTGCCAGGCATGTCATCCTTGAGCTGGGCCTGCCAGGCATGTCATCCTGGAGCTGGGCCTGCCAGGCATGTCATCCTGGAGCTGGGCCTGCCAGGCATGTCATCCTGGAGCTGGGCCTGCCAGGCATGTCATCCTGGAGCTGGGCCTGCCAGGCATGTCATCCTGGAGCTGGGCCTGCCAGGCATGTCATCCTGGAGCTGGGCCTGCCAGGCATGTCATCCTGGAGCTGGGCCTGCCAGGCATGCCATCCTGGAGCTGGGCCTGCCAGGCATGTCATCCTGAAGCTGGGCCTGCCAGGCATGTCATCCTGGAGCTGGGCCTGCCAGGCATGACATCCTGGAGCTGGGCCTGCCAGGCATGACATCCTGGAGCTGGGCCTGCCAGGCATGACACCCTGGAGCTGGGACTGCCAGGCATGTCATCCTGGAGCTAGGACTGCCAGGCATGACACCCTGGAGCTGGGATGCCAGGCATGTCATCCTGGAGCTGGGCCTGCCAGGCATGACACCCTGGAGCTGGGCCTGCCAGGCATGACACCCTGGAGCTGGGCCTGCCAGGCATGACACCCTGGAGCTGGGCCTGCCAGGCATGACACCCTGGAGCTGGGCCTGCCAGGCATGTCATCCTGGAGCTGGGCCTGCCAGGCATGTCATCTTGGAGCTGGGCCTGCCAGGCATGTCATCCTGGAGCTGGGCCTGCCAGGCATGACACCCTGGAGCTGGGCCTGCCAGGCATGACACCCTGGAGCTGGGCCTGCCAGGCATGACACCCTGGAGCTGGGCCTGCCAGGCATGTCATCCTGGAGCTGGGCCTGCCAGGCATGACACCCTGGAGCTGGGCCTGCCAGGCATGTCATCCTGGAGCTGGGCCTGCCAGGCATGACACCCTGGAGCTGGGCCTGCCAGGCATGACACCCTGGAGCTGGGCCTGCCAGGCATGACATCCTGGAGCTGGGCCTGCCAGGCATGTCATCCTGGATCTGGGCCTGCCAGGCATGACACCCTGGAGCTGGGCCTGCCAGGCATGACATCCTGGAGCTGGGCCTGCCAGGCATGTCATCCTGGAGCTGGGCCTGCCAGGCATGACACCCTGGAGCTGGGCCTGCCAGGCATGTCATCCTGGAGCTGGGCCTGCCAGGCATGACACCCTGGAGCTGGGCCTGCCAGGCCTGTCATCCTGGAGCTGGGCCTGCCAGGCATGACACCCTGGAGCTGGGCCTGCCAGGCATGACACCCTGGAGCTGGGCCTGCCAGGCATGACACCCTGGAGCTGGGCCTGCCAGGCATGTCATCCTGGAGCTGGGCCTGCCAGGCATGACACCCTGGAGCTGGGCCTGCCAGGCATGTCATTCTGGAGCTGGGCCTGCCAGGCATGACACCCTGGAGCTGGGCCAGCCAGGCATGTCACCCTGGAGCTGGGCCTGCCAGGCATGTCATCCTGGAGCTGGGCCTGCCAGGCATGACACCCTGGAGCTGGGCCTGCCAGGCATGACACCCTGGAGCTGGGCATGCCAGGCATGACACCCTGGAGCTGGGCCTGCCAGGCATGACACCCTGGAGCTGGGCCTGCCAGGCATGACACCCTGGAGCTGGGCCTGCCAGGCATGACACCCTGGAGCTGGGCCTGCCAGGCATGTCATCCTGGAGCTGGGCCTGCCAGGCATGACACCCTGGAGCTGGGCCTGCCAGGCATGTCATCCTGGAGCTGGGCCTGCCAGGCATGACACCCTGGAGCTGGGCCTGCCAGGCATGTCATCCTGGAGCTGGGCCTGCCAGGCATGTCATCCTGGAGCTGGGCCTGCCAGGCATGTCATCCTGGAGCTGGGCCTGCCAGGCATGACATCCTGGAGCTGGGCCTGCCAGGCATGTCATCCTGGAGCTGGGCCTGCGTGAGGCCTATGACCAACGGTTCCTCATGTTTAGGTTGTTGTTACGAATTAAGGTGCAGTCTTACATTACATTTGATTTTCTTTGTATCTCAGTTGTGCCTGTTGTTCACATGCAAATCTGCCACCTCATTTACTAAAATGTTTCCGCCTCCTCCTGTAAACAAATGCTGAATAGCTTTAAATGACGGCTGATCTATAATATTGATCTCCAGTCCGTGTATCCATTAGGTCCTTCTATGAATTTGAGGGGTTACATTTCTCTAGCTCTATCCCTCAGCTGTTTACCCCCCAAAAATAGTCTGGGTGTCGCCTTGTTATTGTATGATTCCTTGTATTCCCACTTAATATTAACATTACACATGTTTTTATTTTAATAGCCAAGTTATATTTAATAGGCCAATGTTTACAACAGTCAGCCTGAGTACGACCTTTAGTAACCCGACTTAAAAAAGTGAATCATGCTTTAAGTCTGAGTGCCGGTCTGTTTGTGCTATCATGACAAATCCTTCACTCATTGTCCTGCTAAACGTTTGGCTTCATTGACAGCGTATGAGTACGCAAGATCACAAACAGATCTGGGACCAGACTAGGTTGCTTTAGGTTATACAATTTGTCAATGCAAAGAAACAGCTCCCTGCAGAATCTTAAACTTGACAAATAGAACATACTAGCAGCACCCTGCAGAATCTTCAACTTATTAACCCCATCCAACCCCCCCCCCCTCAAAAAATGATCAGAGCACCATCGACTGGTGATGGACTCCGAATAATAAGGTGTCAGTTTAGATAAGGGTAAATTGCTCCTGGGTAAAAGCACAATGGCACAATGATGGAACAGGACACAGGCTAAAGTTGAACCCTTTATTATGCCTCAGACACACACGGCTTTATGGTGCAGATACTGATAATGACCGGTGTTATGTCATTGATGCATTCACACCACACCAGGGACTTTCAGAGTTCATGGAATTCCGTATGGGAAAGAGTGGCTCATGGAGAAGGGGTCCAGTTGTTTGTAGAGTACTCCTTTCTTCCGAAAAGTGATAATGACTTCTGATCCCGGCATGGTCTAATGTACTTGTCCCGGCCTAGAGTTCTTATTTGCTCAAGGCCAAGAGGGGCAGAGTCAGAGGTGGTTCAAAATAAGTGTGTTGTCCAGGAACATGCCATTGGCTACTTTATATTCCGATGGGCTGTGTATTTATTTTTTTTTTCCTTCTTTTTTTTCATTATTGGAATCTTGATGACCCAGAGCAACAATGATGTCACAATGCATATGCTGTAGCCATTTGTAGGCAAATGTGGAAACTGTAGAATGACTGCGTTACCCACAAGTCTATCTGCTACCATTACACGTGATGTCATGTACATGCGTCATAAATGTCTGGGTCATAATGCTTTTGGTAAAAACATAAATGACCAAACTGTATCACCCCTCAAAACAGATGTTGGAGGTTAAAAGGCGTCCACTCCCAAAAACTGCATATATCTCATGGCCCTGTAGCTGCCCTGTTCTCCCTAACTCTTAAACTAACCCTTTAATCCTTTCAAATGGTCCTAATGAAGCGTTCCTACCCAGTGCTCTATTGCAAAAGGCCTTATTCAGGCTGAGGAGGGATTTTCACAGATGCTACACCATGGTCCTAATATAAATATGGGAGTTTTTTAAATGCTTTGAGGTTGAGAATAAGAGTGATAAGTGGCATATCCAGAGACCCCCAAAAACCTGAAACACAGATTATTACCTTGTTCTTTGTGTTATCTTGACATAAAAAAGGAGCCGTTTCTCAACTCATACCTTGACTTTCTAGAAGGTACTGCATGACACAGCATGACAGCGTGAATGTGATTGGTCAAGAATCCCCATTCTCTGAGTTTCCTGCTTTTCTCCATTCATCGCCAGCATCTTCCTTTTATGAATATATCTGGCGGGACTTGCTATAGGTTAAGGAAGGATCACACAAATCCATCCAGGTCAGCAGGAGGGTCGGCCAATTAATTATACAACTTGGCTAGCATTCCATAACTGCAGGTGGCAGTAAATCACCAACCTTGGTTTTATACCTGTTTGGACTGCCCACACTCCAGCACAGCAGGTGGTGGTAAGCACCTTTTCAGGTCATTTACAAACTGCCAATACAATCATAGAAGTAGAAAAATAAGAAATTGACTACTTTATTAAATTAAAGGTATTCCTCAATGGCACTGCGCATTCTGTCACAGAAGTGGCCATTGCAAAGGTAGGATATGAGCTCTTTAGGACATAGGTGTTATAGTATTAGACCAATTCAATAGCACTCAATCTGAATGCACTACATTTCCCTGTGTCCTTTTCTCTCTGCTTCGTCATTGATCTGTCAGGACTTGGCAGGTGGAGGTGATATGGTTTATCTTAATTCTCATCCTTTAGGCCAGGGTTTCCCTAACTCGGATCAACTCATCGTGAAGCTTTGTTATGTGAATCAGCCAGGGCAAAACATGCACACAGGATGGGCCCCAGGACTCAGTTTGAGAAACCCTGCTTTAGGCTTTCAATGGAAACTGTTGGATGTTGAAAAAGTGTTTCATAAAAAAAGAGTGATGTCTGTTTGCTGACTATTTCAAACAGTCAATAAAGAGCAATAAAAGGAGCATCCAAGTTCAACATCATTTTACTTCCATGTCCAACAATTGTTCTTTTTTGGTCTACATCATTTGCGTTCCTTTTAGAAGACATATAAAACATCATCACTCCCACAGTAATGAACAGGTTTTTCAGAGGAGGAATGTAAGCTCGGGTTCTAATTCAGTAGCCTTTGGCTGCCTAACAGAGGCGTTAAACTAACGGCCCCTTCAGCTCTCCAGACCCTAATTGGAACCTTATGTGGATAAGGTGGAATTCTGGGGATTTTTGGCGACATCCCAAAGAACCACAGAATATGTTATTTTCTTGTTATGTTTTTTTCCATTTCTCCTCCTTCAGCGAGAGAGCTTGCTTTTTTACCTCAGCCCCTCTCTTCCTCCTTTTCCAGAAAGTCGTTCCCGGGAAGGGGGTAGGAGTTTGTTGCGGCATTCCCAGATCTGGAATTGTATCCCGTCAATTTTGGAATAATATTCTCCTGGACTCCTAATGATTTTGGAAAGGGAGTGGGGCTGTTGATAACTAAGTGTGGTCATTATTTTCTCTTCGATAACTCTTTCTTTTATAGACAGTCATGTGATGCTGTATTTTGACACTGGTAGTAGCCATGTTTCAGTGACAGCTATGGGTATGGGTTTGTTATCAATCACATTGAACGCTGAGGAAAGTTGAACTATTACCTTGCAACTTAATTGACAAATAAATATAAATAAGTGATTAAACAAAAATATGTTATTTTCCATTAGACAATGCTTCATAATTTGACATTCATTTCATTAATTTGAGGAAAGAGTGGAATCCCTTTCTGTGCTCTTCTAATTATTTATTTGTTTTTTTTTTATGTTAGACTTCATTTGATTGAATACACTGGTAACCTGACATTCTGTAAGTGATATAAGGTCATTAACATAATCAGTACATTGGGCCTCCCGAGTGGCGCAGTGGTCTAAGGTCCTGCATCTCAGTGCTAGAGGCGTCACTCCAGATCCGGGTTGCAGCCTTAATGCCGGGATCATGCCCAATCCACAGATTGACATCAAAGCTTTTTTTCAAGGGCCTATTTTCTAGGTAATGTGTTCAACTTAACCTTCAAGCCATCTCTCAACTTAACCTTCAAGCCATCTCTCAACTTAACCTTCAAGCCATCTCTCAACTTAACGTTCAAGGCATCTCTCAACTTAACCTTCAAGCCATCGCTCAACTTAAACACACACACCATTTTAATTTCTTAACTACTGCAAAACTACACTCCTCAAGTACAAATCAGTTTCCATTTAAACTGTAAAATGACCACAACAAAACAACGTTTGAACCCTTCTTCAGACACTATGTCCATTAAGTGCTCTGATCAGTGGTGTAAAGTACTTAAGTAGTACTTTAAGTTATTTTTACATACGTTTTTTTTGGGGGGTGTACTGTAATTTACCTTACTTCACTACATTCCTAAAGAAAATAATATACTTTTTAATCCATGCATTTTACCTGACACCCAGAAGTATTTGTTACATTTTGAATGCTTAACAGGACAGGAAAATGGTCCAATTCACACACTTATCAAGAGAACATACCTGGTCATCCCTACTGCCTCTGATCTGGCGGACTCACTAAACACAAATGTATCTTTTGTAAATTATGTCTAAATGTTGGAGTGTGCCCCTGGCTATCCCATACATTTTTAAAACAATAAAATGGTGCCTTCTGCTTTGCTTAATATCAGGAATTTGAAATGATTTATGCTTTTACTTTCACTTTTGATACTTAAGTATATTTAGAACCGAGTACTTTTAGACTTTTACTCAAGTAGTATTTTACTGGGTGACTTCCACTTTTACTTGAGTAACTTTCTATTAAGGTATCTATACTTTTACTCAAGCATGATAATTGGTTATTTTTCCACCACTGGCTATGATGTGATGTCATCTTTGTGCTGCAGCAATGCTGTCAACTAGTTTGCCACAGCAGAGGGCCTCCTGACCCAGCAGGACCTCGTCAACAAAGACGGACTACAGGAAGTGTTTGCCACAAACCTCTTTGGTCATTTCATGCTGGTGAGTCACATCTTATCTGATCTTATCGTAACATTTCTCAACAGAGAGAGGTTTATCTCAAATGGAAACAGAGCCTGGAAATTCAAACATAAGGGCCAGGAGTTGTTCCTTACCCACGTAACCTGACCAGGACTCCAGTTACAACTAGGGTATATGGCCTGGAGTTTTCCCTTACCCACGTAACCTGACCAGGACTCCAGTTACAACTAGGGTATATGGCCTGGAATTTTCCCCCTATCTCCAGGTACAGCTAGGGTATAGGGCCTTGAGTTTTTCCTGGTTAGGTCATGTCTCATGGTCACATAGCGAAGAAAGCCAAAAGCACCGAGATATTGGAAACTTTGAGAAACCCAGCTGCTGTTCACAGCCAAAGGTAAATTGATACCCAGCTCACTGTAACAGGTAGTAACGGTACAGTGATCTGGAGACTCACAACATTAACTATTAAACGTCTTTGTTTCCATCTTGTCCATTTTGTTTCCATTCCGCACTGTCCCGAAGCCACTCCTGCGTTATCTTGGCTGCGTGCTTAGGATCATTGTCCTGTTGGAAGGTCAACCTTCGCTCCAGTCTGAGGTCCTGAACGCTCTGGAGCAGGTTTTCATCAAGGATCTCTCTGTACTTTGCTCCATTCATCTTTCCCTTGATCGTGACTAGTCTCCCAGTCCCTGCCACTGAAAAACATCCCAATAGCATGATGTTGCCACCACCATGCTTCCTCGTAGGGATGGTGCCAGGTTTCCTCCAGGCGTGACGCTTGGCATTCAGGCAAAAGAGTTTCATCAGATCAGAGAATCTTATTTCTCATGGTCTGAGTCCTTTAGGTACCTTTTGACAAACTCCAAGCGGGCTGTCATATGCCTTTTACTGAGGAGTGGCTTCCGCCTGGTCACTCTACCATAAAGGCCTGATTGGTGGAGTTCTGCAGAGATGGTTATCCTTTTGGAAGGTTCTCCCATCTCCACAGAGGAACTCTGGTGCTCTGTCAGAGTGACCATCGGGTTCTTGGTCACCTCCCTGACCAAGGCCCTTCTCCCCAGATTGCGACCAGGTCTAGGAAGAGTCTTGGAGGTTCCAAACTTCTTCCATTTAAAAATGATGGACGCCACCATGTTCTTGGGGACCTTCAATGCTACATAAATGTTTTGTTACCCTTTCCCAGATCTGTGCCTCGACACAATCCACAGTTGACATGCACTGTCAACTGTGGGACCTTATATAGACAGGTGTGTGCCTTTCCAAATCATAGACTCCAATCAAGTTGTAGAAACATCTCAAGGATGATCAATGGAAACAGGAGGCACCTGAGCTCAATTACGAGTCTCATAGCAAAGGGTCTGAATACTTACGTAAATAAGGTATTTATATATTTTTTTATATACATTTGCAAACATTTCTTAAAACCTGTTTTTGCTTTGTCATTGTGGGGTACTGTGTGTAGATTGATGAGGGAAAACTTCTATTTAATCAATTTTAGAATAATGCTTTAAAGCAGGGGTGGTCAACTCCAGTCCTTGAGGGCCTGATTGGTGTCACAGTTTTGCCCCTAGACCCAACTAACACACCAATAATCACCTAATCATGATCTTCAGTTTGGAAATCAGTTTGATCAATCAGCTGTGTTTGCTAGGGATAGAGAACAAGTGTGACACCACTTTATTTAACCAGGTAGGCCAGTTGAGAACAAGTTCTCATTTAAAACTGCGACCTGGCCAAGATAAAGCAAAGCAGTGTGACAAAAACAACAACACTGCAAGTTGCTGCAGGGGGTGCTGAAGATGTTGGCCAGGGTAGGGGTAGCCAGGTGGAAAGCATGGCCAGCCGTGTAAAAATGCTTATTGAAATTATCGATTATCGTAGGTTTATCGGTCGTGACAGTGTTTCCTATCCTCAGTGCAATGGGAAGCTGGTCAAGGGGTGAACCAAGGGCTAAACCTGTTCTTAGTTCTACATTTTTTTAATGGGGCATGCTTATTTAAGATGGAGAGGGAAGCACTTTTGAAGAGCAACCAAGCATCCTCCACTGACGGGATGAGGTCAATATCCTTCCAGGATATCCGGGCCAGGTCGATTAGAAAGGCTTGCTCCCTGAAGTGTTTTAGGGAGCGTTTGACACTGATGAGGGGTGGTCGTTTGACCGAGGACCCATTACGCACGCAGGCAATGAGGCAGTGATCGCTGAGATTCTGGTTGAAGACAGCAGAGGTGTATTTAGAGGGCAGGTTAGTCAGGATGATATCTAATCAATCAGGCCCTCGAGGACTGGAGTTGCCCAACCCTGCTTTAAATTAACAAAATGTGGAAAATGTCCAAGGGTCAGAATACTTTCCGAATGCACTGTACATGTAAACAGGGCTGAAAAGTGACTGATAGCAGGAATATATAAATAGAAGCTGTTTAGGAGACTTTTGGTCTGAGCCTTGAAGCACCCGTACAGACAGCACTGGGTATTCAGATAGCACTGGGCATTCAGACGGCGCTGGGCATTCAGACGGCGCTGGGCATTCAGACGGTGCTGGGCATTCAGACGGCGCTGGGCATTCAGACGGTGCTGGGCATTCAGACGGCGCTGGGCATTCAGACGGTGCTGGGTATTCAGACGGCGCTGGGTATTCAGATGGCGCTGGGTATTCAGACGGCGCTGGTTATTCAGACGGCGCTGGGCATTCAGACGGCGCTGGGCATTCAGACGGCGCTGGGCATTCAGACGGCGCTGGATATTCAGACGGCGCTGGGCATTCAGACGGCGCTGGGTATTCAGACGGCGCTGGTTATTCATGGGATTACTGCATTATCACATGCTTATCTGGTGATTTTGTTTTATACAGAAGCTGCTTTTACAGTTGAATGTGTCACTCTCAACAGCTTAAAAAATGTTGAGACTAATTCCTTTGAGTGATTTTTCATAATCGGAAATGTAATCCTGTCTTTTATAGCACTCGCTGTTTGTGCAAAAACCAGAGTCCCTGGATCCAAGAGCAAAGTACCACAGTTTGACGTCAGGCATAGGGAGCAACTACACGCAACCTTGACAAGTGAGTGTGTCTCGTAAAACGTTTTGGGAAAGCTAGGCCCAAGATAAACATCTGTGAAGGTGTGAACAGGTTCTATATGAATATTTCAGTCTGATAAGGGTTGATGTGATAGCTTTACGTTCACACACGCACTATACACACATACACATGGATTTTGTGTTGTAGATATGTGGTAGTAGAGTAGGGGCCTGTTTTTTATATTTTTTTAATTGTATAACTACCTTTATTTTGCTGGACCCCAGGAAGAGTAGCTGCTGCCTTGGCAGGAACTAATGGGAATCCATCATAAATACAAATACAAGGGGATTAAATTCAAATTATATTTGAAAGAAAAAAGCTTATCTAGACATTTTCATGTTATGTCATATTATGTTATAGCGTTTAAAAGGGAAAGTTATCTAGGCCGTTCTTCCATGACTTTGCTGTTTTGTGTTTTTCAGATGGACGTTGATGACGACGTGTCAGAGGCCCTGTATGTGAAACTGCTGGAAATGGAAAAAGCTACGCATAAGAGATTAAAAGAGGAGGATGATGATAAACAAGCTTACAAAAAGTACCTCCACCAGACAGAGTCGTCTTTTGTCCGGCTATTCTCCTCGACTGACCTAGTTTAAAACCACTTGACTTTTATTCTATAAGATAGAATCTATATGGATGAAACGGTTTTACTCACAATGTGAATGGAAGGAAACCGTGTGCTCTGTATAAATTGACCATCGTCATGAGGCACTACACTCTCGTTGTCTTACATCAGATGGCGCTATCTGACGTAAGACAATGGAGGAACCCTCTAACAAAGATCACATGGGTCTCTTTCAGGTTCCAAATAACACCTATACTGAAACGCTATTAAAATGGAATTCAATGGGGGACATTTGTTATCGTCACTTTGAAAGGGACTAGGCTGTAAATTCCTGCTGCTAACTCATTGATCTAAATGTGGTGGCTCTATACTATGAAGACCTTTTGTGAATTATAAAGCGCAGATGGTAATAACTTGACCAAAATTAGATAAATGATGTGAAAGCATTCATTTTCTGTGAGTGTTAGGTGCTGCCTTATGGTAAGATGAAGAGCTCCTTGTGAGCTGTTGAACTTTTATTAAAATGTATGTTTAAAATGAATGATTTTTGCCCATCTCGTTTCATTTGTTAGAACTAAAATGTTGGTGTTGTCTGTATTGCTAAGTGTGTGAGTTGAAATAGCCTCGCTTACTGGTGTAACTAAGACACCAGCCATGTCTCTTTACCTGATAGCTTCATCATGATACACACAGGCTGCTACGGTGTGGCCTTATAGAACATTAATTATTTTATTATTTCATTTTGGGGGGACTTTTTACCCCTTTTGTGATATCCAATTGGTAGTTACAGTCTTGTCCCATCGCTGAAACTCCCATGCGGACTCGGGAGAGGCGAAGGTCAAGAGCCGTACGTCCGGGATTGAACCCGGATCTGTAGTGACACTGCGCCATTTGAGGTGTGGTTTCCTTTTGCCAACACCAATTACCTCAAGCCATTTTTAATTTGCGTTTCTTTTTGTCGTGTTACTTCAATCATAAAAGATGAAGAATAGTTGTGGTGATGGATGGTGTCTCACTTTCAACGAATGAACAGTGAAGTTGATCTATGAGTAATGTCCCTCCCTCTACTAAAACAGGTGTGCACCATATACAGTGGGTCTACAGAGAAACACATTAACTATAATGACGGTTCCAACATGACACAGATACTTCCAATTCGTTAATTGTCACTGATATTGTGCACGGCTCTAATTTCATTGAAACCACTGTTGGGCATTAGAGGTGTATATATGGCTTGATGGTTTAGTTCCCAAACTTCCCATGCTGATAGGCTACAACAGAAGTGACTTGTCCGATTGACCGCTGTAAGACACTACCAGCTGTTTTACTACATGACCCCTGTATGCCCTCCCCACACACTTTTATTTTATGCTTTTTTATAAACAGACAAATCCTCCTTAATCTTCAGATGTGCACTAGCCCACACACACAGCAGCTGTCTATTGGAATGTGGAAATGCTTCACTTGGAAGGTCCCCTTTCTCTCTCTCTCACACACCCTCTTCCTCTCTCAAAATTTTGTGAAAAGCATTAACTGCATAAAAAGCATGTATTATTTTGTTCTAAAGATAATGCAATAAAAATATGTATTGGTAACCTATCTACATGTACAAATTACCTCATCTAACCTGCACCCCCAAACACCAATTCGTACCCCCTGTATATAGCCTCGTTATTGTTATTTTATTGTGTTACTTTTTTATTATTTTTCACTTTAGTTTATTTGGTGAATATTTTCTTAAACTCTTCTTGAACTGCACTGTTGGTTAAAAGGGCTTGTAAGTAAGCATTTCACGGTAAGGTCTACCTACACTTGTTGTATTCAGCGCATGTGACAAATAACGTTTGAATTGATTTCTTAACCAGTCAACAGTGTAAAGTAATTTTGTTTTGTCAATTAACATACATTTTAATAGCAATAGTTTTTCATGGATAATGGAATTAATGAATAATCAAACAGTTGTCACCTTACACGATATCATTTGCATTTGTTTACAAGCGGGACCGAGTTTGGGAAATCCTGGGCTTGACGACTACATGCCCCATATCGCGCTACTGAATTTAACGGATATTCCTCCCGCCGGAAGAGAAGAGGTACATTCCCCAGCCATCTTGTGGCAGTATTTAGCGAATTGTTCGCACCAAGCCTCGTAGAATCGGAGGTGAATTCCGCTGAAGGGGCGCGATCATGCCCGGGCATCTACAAGAAAGCTTCGGCTGCGTCGTAACCAATCGGTTCGACCAGCTATTGGACGATGAATCAGACCCGTTCGAGGTGTTAAAGGCGGCGGAGAATAAGAAGAAAGAGGCGGCTGCAGCTGGTATCACCAAGTCTGCAGCCCAAGCCGCCAAGCAGCCCAAGAAGGAGTCACAGAAGGACAGGAAGAATCCGCTCCTTGACAAGAAAGATGAAACACAGGCTGCAGTACCTCTGAAGAAAGAAGGTAAGGTGCACGCTGATAGATTGATGGTCAAAACCTGCAAAAACCTAGCCAGTTTGCTAACAACAACATGGTCAGAGTCAACATGGGTTCTGTCCTGTTGCGATCAATGTAGAGGGCAACAGAAGAACCCATTGAAAGCATGCACATATCCAATGCATTATTAGACAGTTTAATCATGCATTGGATAGCATCCACCTGTGCACTCTGGCCCGCCTCTCGCTGAAGTCCATTCCACCTGCAGGATGTGGACGTTGTAAATGATGGCGCTGTGGTTGCTGCGCAAGGTAATGTTTTTGTTGTGAAACAGCTCGAGCTTAGTGTACATATTCATAATATAGCTAGCCTAGTTAGCTTTGTATTCGGCTAAGAAAGAAGATATCTATCTGGCTCTTCTAGGGATTCTCGGGACAAGCTGGCTTGCTGCGTAGTTAGCTAGCTATTCTTCAAAACAACACTGATGCTACTGAACCGTTAGAAATATCGAGTTGAATGAGGCCCGTGCGTGATGCTGCAACTGCATCATTAGCAAGCTAGGTAGTTCGCGCGACCTGTCCGGTGCAGGTGGATAAAACGGTACAAGCTGGCTATCAAGTTATTGCATAGTACTGTTTTCATGTAGGTAGCTTATTCACGGAAGTGTTATGACAGTGTAACTAGCGTGTTGGCGTTTGTTTTCATCTGCGCATACGCTTTTCTAAACAGATAATGTTACTGTACTTCACTTTATAGCTAACAAGCTACTATTTCCCCGACGTGCATGCGCAATGTTTTTGTAAACGAGTGCATCTGGCCAGATGTCCACCACAACCAAAGTAACATTGGCTAGCTAAGGCCCCTCGAAATATTATCACTAGCTAAATGCATTGAACGAAGGCGTGTCTGCCTGGAATCAAAAACGCATGCTGTCCAAGTAAGAATGACAGGGCATAGCCAGCTAACACAACACCCTCATGAAATAGCTAAGCAACTTCCTCTGGAGTAACCTAACACCTTTGCTGACAGCTGGCCCATATTTCACGTTGTTAAAGCTGTAATATGTAACTTTTTGAAAACAAATTCACATAGAAATATTAGTTATAGATCTGTCATTACATTGAAATCAAGTCTTAAAAGCAACATATATTTTCTATGTGCTTTATTGCTATGCTTTTTCTATGCTTCCTTTTACTTTCGGTTTTGCACACTAGCTTCAAACAGCTGGATACAATATTCTTGGTTATGGAAAATATATTTCTTAATGGTTTAGATGCCACAATGTGTCTCTAAAACATACTTGCTTGTTTTGTCACATACTGAAATTAGGCAAACTATTACAATTTTAGTAACCAGGAAATGGCTGAGCAATTTCTGCATATTGCATCTTTAACTAGATACACATGGACAGGTTTGGCTTAATGTGACCAGACCCCCGAGTAGGGTACCGGCATAGGGTACTACTGTTACTCCCATGTAATTAGGCTAACTTTGTCATCATCCAAAGCAAACTGCTGACACTTTTTTGTTGTTTCAATAAATGTTTTCAGCAGCCTCACTTGTCGTTATTAACAAACTTGGCTGTCAACAACAACAAAATATTTGCATGATACTTCTTCTGGCACTCTAATTTGTTCCTCGACCTGCTAAGACTGACAGTAAAATTAGTGAAGCTGTCGCACTATACTTGCATCACTGTTTGTTTACCCCTAGCTTTTTCTCCTGTTAGCTGACGTTAGCTACAGGGTGGCAAACTAGTCACTTTTAGGTGAAATTCGCCGTTTTGAATCCAAAATAGGTGACCTACGTGATTCGTGTAGATCCGATGAGAAAAGTTTGGCCAAGAGCGAACGAGTGATGTGCCTTTGGAGCAATACTGGCTGTATCCAAGGTTCAGCAAATCGTTCACAGAACAATAGAATGCAGCACGCATGCAGAGAAGAGACAACCAATGTGCTAGTTACAGTATAAACAAGCGCTGAAAGAGCTGGGAGTGGAATGGCAGTTTACCAGCTACAGCAGCGCCTCCCCTGATCGATAACGAAGAGGTACTGTTGGTGAGAAGCCTGACCAGGAGACGGGAGTGAGAAGGTGATGAACCGTACTTAATAAGGAGATGTAACCGAAAAACAACTGGCATTTGGAAAGTTTGAGGTGAGGGAGAAAGTGTGGTGGAACAAGTATTACTAGCATTTTAAAGTTGATTGCTACTGTAGCTGGATCGGGGGGATTTCGGCAGGCAAGAAAATGGTCTTGTCGAAATCCTCCCCCTTCTAATTTCCTTAATTTTGTAACTAGGAGTCAAATACTTTCTGTGGCACACATCAGAGTCAAATACTTTGTATAGAACAAACTTCACGTCAGGATAGGCAACTGAAATGAATACTGAATGTATGTGTGTTATATAAAACATAGAGGAGGGAGTAAAATGTAGGCAAGCAATAAACATTTCAGAACTACTAGTCGATTTAAGACATGGGAGAGATGACGAATTTTAGCAAAGAGATTTATTTATAGACTAATACACAAATAGCCAAACCGAAAACTGCAGACATTACTAGTGCCTCCCCAACGATCAAACCGCCATAAAAATGTAAATGAAACGCAGCCTAACGTGATCACAGACAGATCCTTGAAGGACACAAATAAACAATGCTTTATGCTACTAAGATCAATGAAATGTAGGCTAAACTGACAACGGCGTGAAGAGCAGAAATCTCAACGAGCAAGCAAGTCGCAGCAATGAAGAGTTGAGTGTGTGTGCGTTCACGTGAAGGGGTGGGGGAGGTTCTGGCATAGGGAGATTTTCGGCACAACACCGTTCCTTAAGTTATAACACATTATAACTTGCTTACTGGACCCTGGCAATCTGTGACATGTTTACAAGTTAGCAAACTAACTAGAGTACTAATGCTTTCCCTCTACAGTATGTGGTTCATTTTCTGAATGAGAGAATTAGGTGAAAATTAGGCATTGCTTGTGGATTCAGGGATGAAGTGTAGCTGGGCCTGGCTTAAGCTGGATGCTACTTTAGAGGTGAAAGGAACACCACACATTTTCCCTCTTTGTCACTTGTTCAATACAGTGGATAAAAAGGGGTATGCCAGGTGTACTCTGCCTGAAAGAGATCCATTATAACAACAAAGGGTTTCATACTCTGCTGGCAACATTGTAGAATAGATGTCCACAGGCAGAAAGTGTACAATGTAATAATGTGCAGTGTAGCCCAAAGATATTTATTTTGTTGTGTTGAACTTGACAGTAACACGTGTGAACGTTATTTTTGCACACATGTAGCCTTGTGCACTTGATCAATGTCTACTTTAGTGGCCACTATAATAAAGCAAAAATAGAATGCCTGTTTGTTTCATTCTATTTCTACTTTAAGATGTTTTTTTCCAAGTGCAATATTTACAGCTGAAGTCGGACGTTTACATACACCGTAGCCAAATACATTTCAACTCAGTTTTTCACAATTCCTGACAATTAATCCTGGCAAAAATTCCCCGTTTTAGGTTAGTTAGGATGACCACTTCATTTTAAGAATGTGAAATGTCAGAAAAATAGTAGAGAGTATTACTTATTTCAGCTTTTATTTTTTTCATCACATTCCCAGTGGGTCAGAAGTTTACACCACTCAATTAGTATTTGGTAGCATTGCTTTTTAATTGTTTTCAAACTTCTTATGGCTTAACGGGATCGATATGACAACAGCCAGTGAAAGTGCAGGGTGCCAAATTCAAACAATAGAAATCTCATAATTAAAATTCCTCAAATATACAAGTATCTTATACCATTTTAAAGGTAATCTTGTTGTTAATCCCGCCACAGTGTCCGATTTCAAAAAGGCTTTACAGCGAAAGCACACCAAACGATTATGTTAGGTCACCGCCAAGTCACATAAAAACATAAACATTTTTCCAGCCAAAGAGAGGAGTCACAAAAAGCAGAAATAGAGATAAAATGAATCACTAACCTTTGATAATCTTCATCAGATGACACTCATAGGTCTTCATGTTACACAATACATGTATGTTTTGTTCGATAAAGTGCATATTTATATCCAAAAACCTCATTTTACATTGGCATGTTATGTTCAGTAGTTCCAAAACATGCAGTTATTTTGCAGAGAGCCACATCAATTTACAGAAATACCCATAATAAACATTGATAAAAGATGCAACTATTATACATGGAACTTTAGATAAACTTCTCCTTAATGCAACCGCTGTGTCAGATTTCAAAAATCGCTACCGTCCCACATATCCCAGAGAGGTTAATGACCTAAGGCTCGTATTTCTGTGTGTTATTATATTATAATTAAGTCTATGATTTGATAGAGCAGTCTGATTGAGGGGTGACAGGCAGCAGCAGTAAGCATTCATTCAAACAGCACTTTCCTGCATTTGCCAGCAGCTCTTCGCTGTGCTTCAAGCATTGCGCTGTTCAAGCCTATCAACTCCCGAGATTAGGCTGGCAATACTAAAGTACCTATTAGACCATCCAATAGTCAAAGTTATATGAAATACAAATGGTATAGAGAGAAATAGTCCTATAATAACTACAACCTAAAACTTCTTACCTGGGAATATTGAAGACTCATGTTTCACATGCTTTCATATGTTCTGAGCAAGGAACTTAAGCGTTAGCTTTTTTTACATAGCACATATTGCACTTTTACTTTCTTCTCCAACACTTTGTTTTTGCATTATTTAAACCAAATTATTTGAAACTAAATTGATATATTGATGTATTATATTAAGTTAAATAAGTGTTCATTCGGTATTGTTGTAATTGTCATTATTACACACATACATATATATATATATATATATATATATATATATATATCGGCCGATTAATCGGTATCAACTTTTTTTTGGTCCTCCAATTATTGGTATCTGCGTTGAAAATCATAATCGGTCGACCTCTAGTAAGAATGATGGTGCAACACTAATAAATATTATTTTATTTTACAACATGCGCTTTCTCCCGCGATGACAGCTTTGCACACTCTTGGCATTCTCTCAACCAGCCTCATGAGGTTGGAATGCATTTCAATTAACAGGTGTGCTTTGTTAAAAGTTAATTCGTGGAATTTCTTTCCTTAATGCTTTTGAGCCAATCAGTTGTGTTGTGACAAGGTAGGGGTGGTATACAGAAGATAGCCCTATTTGCTAAAATACCAAGTCCATATTATGGCAATAATATAGCTCAAATAAGCAAAGAGAAACGACAGTCCATCATTACTTTCAAGAACTTTGAAAGTTTCTTCATGTGCAGTCGGAAAAACCATCAAGTGTTATGATGAAACTGGCTCTCATGAGGACCACCACAGAAACTGAAGACCCAGAGCAGCCCAACAAGTGCTCAGCATATGTGGGAACTCCTTCAAGACTGTTGGCAAAGCATTCCTCATAAAACGGGTTGAGAGAATGCCAAGAGTGTGCAGAGCTGTCATCAAGGTAAAGGGTGACTAATTTTGAAGAATATAAAATATATTTTGATTTGTTTAACACTTTTTTGTGTTGCTACATGATTCTATGTGTTTTTTATTAGTTTTGGTGTCTTCACTATTATTCTACAATGTAGAAAATAATAAAACATAAAAAAAACATGAAAGGGTAGCTGTATCCAATCTTTTGACTGGTACTGTATATCTACAGAAATAAGACATATCCTGCTTCTGTTGCCAGTTTGAATGTTTGTTTAATAGCCTACTGATTCTGTGAGCACCAAGCCTCACGCAACCACATGTCGGATAAAGCAATGTCACAAATTCTGCTTTTTTAAAGTCATTAATCTTAATAAAGGGTTTTTCAATATTGTTTTCATTAGAACAGTGGTGTTACTAAATTTATTTAGTGTTAACACTGTTCCAAAGGTGCATAAAATAATATTTTAATCTAACAGCACCTGTTTGTTAGTCATGATATGCACGCAGCTCTCGCTCCTATACCCTCTTTCTTGATCTCCTTATTGCTATTACGATTATTATTATGATCATCATTAGTAATGTCATTATCAGTATATGGCTTCTTATAGTATTAGGAGTCTTGTACAACCACCATCGAGCTGTAGGTCAAAGAGTGTGTACTGTGTTTAGTCTTCTTAATACCGTAACTTACTTGGGCCTATATTTCGATATATAGGCTACTGTATCAATCAATCATTAATTCCTTCACGTCATCACACAGCATACGAGTAATTCATGCTTTGAAATGCAATCAATCATTTTAGTTTTAAAATGAAATATCAAAGGGAGCTGATGGGATGATTAGCCTAAACAATAAATAAACTGCAATTTGTGATGCAACTTTATTAGTCTTTGCTTTAATAAAGTCTTTATATATTTATTTAATTTTCCTGTAGAACATCCCTTTTCGTACATTTATAAATGATTTAGTATTTACACTGTTCGTATAATATTGTAATCTTACAGCACCTGTGTGGCACACAATATTCTTTTTCTGGTTTACACAACTAAGTCAAATGTCTTCCACACATCTGACTTCCCCTTTCCTTCCTAAGCAACCAGTGAACATTCTCCGTTTCGAGTTTAATTTTCAAGTCCTCTGACCTCTGCATCCAATTAGTGTTCGGAGTTTGTTATAAGCAATTTATTGATGTGATTATGATAGGCTACAGGTCAGGCCCTATTGTTCACGTGCATGCAATGCATTGATGTTTCATGTAAAGAGAGCAAGGGTTGAGGGAATGTTTTTCCTAAACAAATTAGGTATTTAAGTAATTTAAATAAATTCATTAGGCCCTAATCTATGGATTTCACATGGCTGGGCGAGGGCGCATCCATGGGTGAGCATAGGCTCGCCCACTTGGGAGCCAGGTCCACCAACTGGGAGCCAGGCCCAGCTAATCAGAATGAGTTTTTCCCCATAAAAAGGCTTTATTACAGACAGAAATACTCCTCAGTTTCATTAGCTGTCTCAGACGATCCCACAGGGGATGAAGCCGGATTTGGAAGTCCTGGGCTGGCATTGTTACACGTGGTCTGCAATTGTGAGGCCGGTTGGACGTACTGGCAAATGATCTAAAACGACATTGGAGGCGGCTTATGGTAGAGAAATAAACATTAAATTCCCTGGCAACCGCTCTGGTGGACATTCCTGCAGTCAGCATTCCAATTGCATGCACCCTCAACTTGAGACATCTGTGGCATTGTGTTGTGTGACAACTGCACATTTTAGAGTGTCTTTTTATTGTCCCCAGCACAAGGTGCACCTGTGTCATGATCATGCTGTTGAATCAGCTTTTTGATATGCCACAACTGTCAGCTGGATGGATTATCTTGGCAAAGGAGAAATGTTCACTAACAGGGAAGTAAACAACATTTTGCACAAAATGAGAGAGAAATATAAAGTATGGAACACTTCTAAATTAATCACTAACCTTTGATGATCTTCATCAGATGGCACTCACAGGACTTCATGTTACACAATAAATGTGTGTTTTGTTCGATAAAGTTAATCTTTATGTCAAAAAACCTCATTTGAAATGGGTGTTTTATGTTCAGAAATGCATTGTCTCAAACAAACATCTGGTGAAAGTGCAGAGCCACATCAAATAACAGAAACACTCATCATAAACATTGATAGAAGATACAAGTGTTAAACATATGAATACAGATAAACTTCTCCTCCTCAGATTTAAAAAAGGCTTTACAGCGAAAGCACACTTTGCGATTATGTTAGGTCAGCTCCTAGCCACAGAAACCCATACAGCCCTTTTCCAACCAAGGAGAGTGTCACAAAAGTCAGAAATAGCATTAAAATGAATCACTTACCTTTAGTTTATTTATTTTTTATTTTTACAGGGACAGTGCACATTAATCAACGTTTCAGTAAAAGTGCCGGTTTTAGCCAGCCGGCTAATTTTCAACCGCAGTCCCTGGGCAGGTTATTAAAAACAATTACAATATAGACAATAGCAACGTAGAACAAGCAAGACATAGCAACATAGGACAAGCAAGACATAGCATACAGACAGAGCAACATAAAACAAAAAGCAGCAAGACAAAATTCATAAAAGTAACAAAGTGTTTCCACACCTCACAAGCTACAGACAACAGACAACATGGAAAGCGGCAACACACAGCTAGGGACCATGTTCACAAATCTGATTGACCTTTAGCCATGTCTTCAAGCATTTTGTGAAAGTGTGATATGTGGTGCAGTTATGTGTGTCTGATGGCAGTGTATTCCAGACATGGGAAGCTCTCACAGAGAATGCAGATTTACTAAAGGTGCTTTTCCTTAGGGGAACTATACAGTCACCTCTCATGGCAGACCTTGTGGATCTGCTGCCATATGTCTGGGTTTTCTGTTTAACAAAAATATTAAGTGGAGGGGGAGCCAGGCCATTAAGGATCTTGAATACAAGACATGCGTCGGTGTATTGCACAAGATTTTCCCAACTCAAGAGCTCATGCTTTCTAAGGATGTGACAATGATGATGGCTATTGGGCTTCCTATCAAGCACTTTGAGAGCCTGTTTGTAGACAGACTGAATAGGTTTTAATGTTGTACAGCAAGCTTGGGCCCAACTAGTCAAGCAGTATGTTAAGTGGGGGAGTATCATAGATTTGAAGTACAGTTTTGCTACCTCTGTAGTCAAACAATTTCGTATAAATCGGAAATTAGCTAGGTTGAATTTGGTTATTTGAATTACCTTTTTCACATGCTTTTTAAAAGAGAGGTTGGAATCAAGTATGATGCCAAGGTACTTAAAATCGGATACCACCTGTAGCTTCTCCCCTGACACATAGCCATCTGGCTCAGTAGCATCTGTTGCCCTCTTTGTGAAGAACATGCAAACAGTTTTTTTCACATTGAGATGCAAACACGAGTCACTGAGCCACTTTGTAACCTGGACCATTACAGTAGTGAGTTCTTGTGCAGCTTGTTGTTTTGCTTTGATGATCTTCATCTGGTGGCACTCCCTGGTCTCCATGTTAGACAACAAATGTTTGTTTTGTTCGATAAAGTTCATCTTTATGTCCAAATACCTCCGTGTTGTTGGTGCGTTTTGTTCAGAAATCCAAAGGCACAATGCGCACTCTCAAAACCAAGACGAAAAGTCAAAAAAGTACAATAAAAGATAGTAGAAACATGTCAAACGATGGTTAAAATCAATCCTCAGGTTGTTTTTGTCATAAATCATCAATAATATTTAAACCGGACAAAAGCTTCGTCAATGGAAAAGGTAAACAAGAAATGCGCGCTCCTGATCACATGCTTGGCTCATTGATGGAAATGTCCACTGTCCTCTCATTGAAAGCAGTGTATCTCACTCATTTTTCAGAGTAAAAGCCTGAAACAATGCCTAAAGACTGGTAACATGTAGGGGAAGCCGCAGAGCTCGTGAACTGGGTCCTAAGTCTTTGTATGGTGGATAGGCTTTCAATGGAAAAACAGCCTTTCAAAATAATAGTACTTCCTGGTTGGATTTTCCTCAGGTTTTCGCCTGCCATATCAGTTCTGTTATACTCACAGACATTATTTTAACAGTTTTAGAAACGTTAGTGTTTTCTATCCAAATCTACTCAGTAAATGCATATCCTAGCTTATGGGCCTGAGTAGCAGGCAGTTAAATTTGGGCCCGCTTTTCATCCAAAATTCCAAATGCTGCCCCCTACCCTAGTGAAGTTAAGGGCTTGTAAGTAAGCACTTCACGTTAAGGTCCACACCTGTTGTTTCGGCGCATGTGACAAATAAAATAACATTTGATCAAAAAGCATTATTGAAAGAGTGGTGCTCATGTGGTTTTTGGCTGCACCGCCCTCCTAATTAGTCTCTGTAGTCATATCAGTGTCCACCTCTAAAGCCTCCATGTGTTGTTGTGGTGGCAGGTATCAGGCGGGTGGACCGAAGGCCGGACCAGCAGGGCCAACCTGGCTCCCAGCACAAGGCCGGGCAGGGCGAGGGGCGGCCCGCCGGCGAGAGGAGGCCAGACAACAGGAGACCCCCACGTGAGCGCCGCTTCGATAAACCCATCGAGGACAAGCCCGACGTCGGAGAGAGAGGAGAGTTCTCTGCAGACAAGTGAGTAGTTGCTGTACTAAATGACAATGCTTAGAGCAAATGTTTTGTTCATTATTATTATCGTTGATGAAATATGGATGTCTTGGAATCGTGGGATAGACAGATGTCCGGGACACACTGTATGCTTCAGTTTGTTATTTTTAAGTGTCAGATGACACCTCTCCCTTTCACTTGGCTTTGACTGTAGTTTGTGCTCACTACTAGCTAAAGCAATGCAAAAAAAACGGTCAAAATTCAAATCACACCTATTATCCTCACAACCTATAACCTATAGTGCCTTCAGAAAGTATCCATACAGCATGACTTATTCCGCACTTTGTTGTTACAGCCAGTATTCAAAATGGATACAATTAGTGAAAATATGTTTTTAGAAATTATAGTACATTTATTGTAAATTAAATAGAAGCACTTTTGGCGGCGAATACAGCTTTGAGTCTTCTTGGGGTATGTCTGTATCAGCTTTGAGTCGTCTGGGGTATGTCTGTATCAGCTTTGAGTCGTCTGGGTATGTCTGTATCAGCTTTGAGTCGTCTTGGGTATGTCTGTATCAGCTTTGAGTCGTCTGGGTTGTGTCTGTATCAGCTTTGAGTCGTCTGGGGTGTGTCTGTATTAGCTTTGAGTCGTCTGGGGTGTGTCTGTATCAGCTTTGAGTCGTCTGGGGTGTGTCTGTATCAGCTTTGAGTCGTCTGGGGTATGTCTGTATCAGCTTTGAGTCGTCTGGGGTATGTCTGTATCAGCTTTGAGTCGTCTGGGGTATGTATGTCTGTATCAGCTTTGAGTCGTCTGGGGTATGTCTGTATCAGCTTTGAGTCGTCTGGGGTATGTCTGTATTAGCTTTGAGTCGTCTGGGGTATGTCTGTATCAGCTTTGCACATCTGGATTTGGGGATTTTCTCCCATTCTTCCTTGGAGATTTTTCTCAAGCTCTGTTAAATTAGATGGGAGCGGCGGTGAACAACAATCTTCAAGTTTTCCACAGATTTTCAATGGGATTCAAGTCTGGGCCACTCAAGGACTTTCACCTGCTTGTTCTGAAGCCATTCCAGTGTTGCTTTGCTTGTCCTGTTGGAATGTAAATCTTCACCCCAGTTTAAGTTTTCTCAAATCAAATCAAATTTTATTTGTCACATACACATACAGCAGATGTTAATGCGAGTGTAGCGAAATGCTTGTGCTTCTAGTTCTGACCATGCAGTAATATCTAACAAGTAATCTAACAATTTCACAACAACTACCTTATACACACAAGTGTAAAGGAATGAATAAGAATATGTATATATGGATGAGCGATGGCCGAACAGCATAGGCAAGATGCAGTAGATGTTATAGAGTACAGTATATACATATGAGATGAGTAATGTAGGGTATGTAAACATTATATAAAGTGGCATTGTTTAAAGTGGCTAGTGATACATTTATTACATCCAATTTTTTATTATTAAAGTGGCTAGAGATGAGTCAGCATGTTGGCAGCAGCCACTCAATGTTAGTGATGGCTGTTTAACAGTCTGATGGCCTTGAGATAGAAGCTGGTTTTCAGTCTCTCGGTCCCAGCTTTGATGCACCTGTACTGACCTCGCCTTCTGGATGATAGCGGGGTGAACAGGCAGTGGCTCGGCTGGTTGTTGCCCTTGATGATCTTTTTGGCCTTCCTGTGACATCGGGTGGTGTAGGTCTCCTGGAGGGTAGGTAGTTTGCACCCAGTGATGTGTTGTGTTGTGCAGACCTCACTAACCTCTGGAGAGCCTTACAGTTGTGGGCGGAGCAGTTGCCGTACCAGGCGGTGATACAGCCCGACAGGATGCTCTCGATTAGAGAACGGCCGATTATGATTTTTCCGATACCAATCATTGTAGGACCAAAAAAGCCGATACCGATTAATCGGCCAATTTTTTTATATATTTTTTTGTGATAATGACAATTACAACAATACTCAATGAACACTTATTTTAAATTAATATAATAAATATAACAAATCAATTTAGCCTCAAATAAATAATGAAACATGTTCAATTTGGTTTAAATAATGCAAAAACAAAGTGTTGGATGAGAAAGTAAAAGTGCAATATGTGCCATGTAAGAAAGCTAACGTTTAAGTTCCTTGCTCAGAACATGAGAACATATGAAAGCTGGTGGTTCCTTTTAACATGAGTCTTCAATATTCCCAGGTAAGAAGTTTTAGATTGTAGTTATTATAGGAATTATAGGACTATTTCCCTCTATACCATTTGTATTTCATTAACCTTTGACTATTGGATGTTCTTATAGGCACTTTAGTATTGCCAGTGTAACATTATAGCTTCCGTCCCTCTCCTCGCTCCTCCCTGGGCTTGAACCAGGAACACAACGACAACAGCCACCCTCGAAGCAGCGTTACCCATGCAGAGCAAGGGGAACAACCACTCCAAGTCTCAGAGCGAGTGACTTTTGAAACGCTATGAGCGCACACCCCGCTAACTAGCTAGCCATTTCGCTTTGGTTACACCAGCCTCATCTCGGGAGTTGATAGGCTTGAAGTCATAAATAGGGCAGTGCTTGACGCACAACGAAGAGCTGCTGGCAAAACGCACAAAAGTGCTGTTTGAATGAATACTTACGAGCCTGCTGGTGCCTACCATCGCTCAGTCAGACTGCTCTATCAAATCATAGACTTAATTATAACATAATAACACACAGAAATACAAGCCGTAGGTCATTAATTTGGTCGAATCCAGAAACTATCATCTCGAAAACAATACGGAACCGTTACGTATTTTATCTAACGGGTGGCATCCATAAGTCTAAATATTCCTGTTACATTGCACAACCTTCAATGTTATGTCATAATTACGTACAATTCTGGCAAATTAATTCGCAATGAGCCAGGCGGCCCAAACTGTTGCATATACCCTGACTCTGCGTGCAATGAACGCAAGAGAAGTGACACAATTTCACCTGGTTAATATTGCCTGCTAACCTGGATTTCTTTCAGCTAAATATGCAGGTTTAAAAATATATACTTCTGTGTATTGATTTTAAGAAAGGCATTGATGTTTATGGTTAGGTACACGTTGGAGCAACGACAGTCCTTTTTCGCGAATGCGCACCACATCGATTATATGCAACGCAGGAAACGCTAGATAAACTAGTAATATCATCAACCATGTGTAGTTATAACTAGTGATTATGATTCATTGATTGTTTTTTATAAGATAGGTTTAATTCTAGCTAGCAACTTACCGTGGCTTCTTACTGCATTCGTGTAACAGGCGGGCTCCTCGTGAGGCAGGTGGTTAGAGCGTTGGACTAGTTAACCGTAAGGTTGCAAGTTTAAATCCCTGAGCTGACAAGGTAAAAATCTGTCGTTCTGCCCCTGAACAAGGCAGTTAACCCACCGTTCCTAGGCCTTCATTGAAAATAGGAATGTGTTCTTAACTGACTTGTCTAGTTAAATAACGGTGTGAAAAAAAAATGGCGTCCAAAATGACCGATTTCCGATTGTTATGAAAACTTAAAATCGGCCCTAATTAACCATCCATTCCGATTAATCGGTCGACCTCTAACGGAGGCCACAGTTCTCTATACTATCGATACTATAGAAATTGTTTTATATCCCAGATATATGCCTCATTACAATTCTATCTCAGAGATCTAGGGACAGTTCCTTGGATTTCATGGTATCGTTTCTGCTCTGACATACACTGTCAACTGTGGGACCTTATATAGACAGGTGTATTTATTTCTAAGTCATGTCCAAACAATTTAATTGGCCACAGGTGGACTCCCAAGTTGTAGTGGCATTTCAAGGATGATTCTAAAGAAATTGGATGCACCTAAGCTCAAGTTGGGAGTGTCATAGCAAAGGGGTGTGAGTACTTGTTACATGTTTTTAGTAATTATAGCAAGTTTATTGAAAATGAAATACAGAAATATCTCATTTTCATATTGTATGTAAATTAGATAGGTCTGTATTTCATTTTCAATAAATGTTCTAAAAAACACGTTTTCAACTTTGTCATAATGGGGTATTGTGTGTAGATGGATGAGATGTTTTAATTTTATTTAATCCATTTTGAATTCTGTCTGTTAGACAACAAAATGTGGAATGAGTCAAGGGGTATATGACTACTTTCTGAAGGCACTGTATATATCTTTGCATGTTTTAAAAAAAATGTTCAATAAAGTCGTTTTCATAGTTCTGAGCTGCTCATTCTGTATCTGTGCTGCTTGATGCTGAGCCTGTGTGTGTGTGCCTCCTTAGACCTTTCGTAGACCGGCCCCCCAGAGGGCGTGGCGGCGGCCGAGGTGGGCGTGGTGGACGGGGCCGGGGCATGGGCCGGGGTGACGGCTTCGACTCCCGTGGCAAAAGGGACTTCGACAGACACAGTGGCGGCGGTGACAAACCGTGAGTAATTTCTGAGTCCTCAAAGGACTAGTGGTAGTGATGGTCTTTTGGAATGATTAAATCTTCAGATGCTCTGTGATTAGTGGTAGGATTGGTGGAGCTTTTGGTTTCCATTTTTTTCCCTCAACAGTCAGAAATCCGAGGAGAAGCGTGGCGGGAGTGGCTCTCACAACTGGGGGAACCCCAAGGACGAAACAAGGTTGGTGGTTCAAACAATCATTACCTACTCAAATGAGATGACCATTATGTGTAGGCAAGGACACAGGTCCTTTGTTGATATTGACTGGTTTGTTCCTTCGCTGTGTTGAATTTCTGTTCCCAGTGGTGATGCTGAACAGACTGCTGCCCCCGAGGGAACCCCTGAGGGAGTGGAACACCCCCCTGCTGACTCTGAGAACAAGTGAGCACCTTCCTGGACCTGTTCAGTTAACTTCCCTGCACACCTCAGTGCAAAACACCCCAGGACTGCTGCTCTGCCTGTAAAACGGGACAACCAACCCATTTTGCTCCTTTTAATTTCACCTTTATTTATACATATACAGTTAAAGTCGGAAGTTTACATACAGTTAGGTTGGAGTCTCATGACATCAGTCAGGATGTTAAAGCTTGGTCGCAAATGGATCTTCCAAATGGACAATGACCCCAAGCATACTTCCAAAGTTGTGGCAAAATGGCTTAAGGACAACAAAGTCAAGGTATTGGAGTGGCCATCACAAAGGCCTGACCTCAATCCTATAGAAAATTTGATGGCCAGAACTGAAAAACTGTGTGCGAGCAAGGAGGCCTACAAACCTGACTCAGTTACACCAGCTCTATCAGGAGGAATCGGCCAAAACTTGTGGAAGCTTGTGGAAGGCTACCTGAAACGTTTGACCCAAGTTAAACAATTTAAAGGAGTTCTTGGAGTTAACATCACTGTATTGGTTCACTATGGTGCTGCATTCATGCTGATTTGTGCTGCTCTCAACGTTCAATTCATCCCGTGGTCCACAATGCAAGCAGCCCTACAGTTAATCTAGAAGAAATCCAAAACAACAGAAATGTGAAAGCTAACAGACAATGTATGGTAATAGCTTTCAAATAACAAATGTGTCTCTGTCTCCTACAGGGAGAACGAGGTGGAGGAACCAAAGGAGGAAGGCCCCAAGGAGATGACCCTGGACGAATGGAAAGCCATGCAGGACAAGGAACGCGCCAAAGTGGAGTTCAACATCCGCAAGCCCAACGAGGGTGCCGACAGCAAGTGGAACAAAGGTTACGTTCTGCACAAGTCCAAGAGCGAAGATGTCAGTGACGAAAAGCTGAAAGACGTAAGTGACACAAGCAGACAATATATATATATATATATTTTGCTTATCTATAGTTGTGCACTGCACTGTTAGGTATGTATATATATGTTTTGCCATTGTATTTGGTTGTGTTTAGGACTGTGATGGTCATGGAATTCTGGATGACTGTAATTGTCCAGCCAAATGACCGCGGTCTCCGTAATAACCGTTCGAATAGGAATATTTTATTATTATTATTATTATTATTATTGTAAAAAAAAAATTGGGCCCACATTTTCTGCTTTCCTCCGCTCCTGACTGCATGGCTGCCATAGAAATAGAATTAATAGAACAGGCATCCCTATTCAAGCCAATGAAGGCATAATGGGTGGACTGGCCGTTACAAGTGTACCTATAGGAGCAAAGCAGGAAGTAAAAACAGGAAGTGTACCCATCAATATGTGCTGTGATTTGTAATTTACATGACAAAAAATATATTCCATAGCCACCTCAGTTATCATTGGAGTGAACATTCTACATTTCCATGGAAATGATTGCATTACAATAGCAGGCAGCCATTGCCAGTGTACCCATGAGTTTACCATTCAACTATATGGGCTGAAGGAGTCAATTGAATGACCAGATTGTCTCACGTTCAACAAATCTGATCTAACAAAGTGGACATTTGTGAAATCCTTCATGATTTATGTAATGGAACAGGCCACTGTGGTTACTTAAATCCGATTTGGATATATTTGGAAGTTTTCGCAGCAAAACATGTAGAGGATGTCCCTTTTTTAGGTTTAGAAGAAGTGCCTGCTAAATGCTAACTCCCGTTCATATAAGCTGGTTAGAACAGCTAGCATACAGAAATTAGTGGTGGTAGTTTTAACTGTAATGCAGTTGACTAGTAACGATGACATGAACATGTATTGGGGTTGACATCCATACAAGCATTATAAAATTATTTTTACCTCAACATAGTGTAAAATACACGTGTAAACAATAGCCTAAATGCAGGCTAATGTTGTTGGGGGGCAATAGGAGACTCGGGATCTTTCTCCCAAGGCATTTCCCCCTACTCGTTTCCATGGCAATTCCATTGTTTTGGTCGAATAGGCTCTGCGTTATTCCGCCTCCAACGTTCTAATTTACTTCCGACCGGATTGATGACTTCCGGAGCGAGTTCTGCTATTGTTTTTATCATTAGCTTACTAGCTATCGTCAATGCATTTCTGACTGAAATAGTTTGCATTGTTCATATTTCCCCCCAGTCTTTGTCCCAAACATTTGTCATTACAGCGTAAAGACGCCACTGTTTATCATCTGGATACAATCACAAGAAAATGTTTTCTAAAATGTTTCCATTCTAGGAACCTCCAACTCACCTTATTCCATCAGCACACGAAATAACCTGTTAAGTGGGCAATTCTAAATTGGGATTGGGACCCATCACTAATATCTATCTACTGATAAGATTAAACGTTGACACTGTCTCCAACACATTTTGACCATGATGACAGTGTCTCACAGGAGATGTTTAACAAGGTCCCTAGTAGCTATCTATAACCTTTCCCTACTCTCATGCTGTGGGGCTTTTCACTCTTCCAAATAACCTGTTAAGTGGGCAATTCTAAATTGGGATTGGGACCCATCACTAATATCTATCTACTGATAAGATTAAACGTTGACACTGTCTCCAACACATTTTGACCATGATGACAGTGTCTCACAGGAGATGTTTAACAAGGTCCCTAGTAGCTATCTATAACCTTTCCCTACTCTCATGCTGTGGGGCTTTTCACTCTTCCTCATGGAGCTGTGACAGGCAGCCCTCACGGTGATCTCCCCCTGTCATTGTATCTTTGTTAGATACTGTGTGGAAGACATGAATAACAATTATTTTTAGTTAGCAAATATATACGTATATACTGTACTCTATATCATCGACGGTATCCTTATGTAATACATGTATCACTAGCCACTTTATACTATACTATGCCACTTTGTTTACATACTCATCTCATTTGTACATACTGTACCCGATACCATCTACTGTATCTTGCCTATGCTGCTCTGTACCATCACTCATTCATATATCCTTATGTACATATTCTTTATCCCCTTACACTGTGTACAAGACAGTAGTTTTGGAATTGTTAGTTAGATTACTTGTTATTACTGCATTGTCGGAACTAGAAGCACAAGCATTTCGCTACACTCGCATTAACATCTGCTAACCATGTGTATGTGACAAATAAAATTTGATTTGATTTGATTTGATTTGATTTGATATAGCTAGCAAGCATAACTTAACCAAGCTAACGAAAATACACACATTCTCAGGTAGATTCTGTCAACGTTACATCATTTTACGAAGTAACTAGCTAGCTACAGTTAATAGTTAAATTAGCTAGCTAATGATTGTAGCTAGCTAACGTCATATCTGTCATTGACTTGGTACTCACCTTCATAGTTATCTATGTAGCTTCCTATATACATCTTGAACCCCTTTTCATTCTTGCTAGCTGGAGTCTCGGAGGCTGATGTAACAATTTGATGTACATCATTAATATTCATTTGAGGCAAGTCCTGAAGACACCTAGTAAAAAAAACTGCGACATAGTGGTAGTAACGTTATATCGTCCATAACAACTAGACTGACCGGAAGTGTGCCAAACCGATAGGAAGTGTGTTTAGAACGTTCGATCATGGAATGTGCATAAGGGCTATTGACCTCTTTACTGCATCTATTGCCAGGGTTAGAGGTTCCAAGCTCCTTATATTCATAGTTTGCTACATCACCTGGCTTGTTCCAGCAAGGGCAACAAAGTTTCATCACGTTGTTAATAACCTGTCTAGGACACAGGTTCCGCTAACGGAACCCCCCCTATGCTGCCCCCTATCCCTAATAGGTTTAGAGTCCATGTTATCGCAGAAAGTCTTCAATCAGCTGTTCATTCCCCCCTCCCCCAAAAAACACAACTAGGGCTGTCACAATTACTGTATAACTGACGGTAATGGATGAAGACTGTCATGAAAATAAAATATCTATATATCTGTCTATATATATATATCTATATATATATATATGTATACATGCGTCTTCATCCATTACCATTAGTTATACAGTAATTGTGACAGCTCTAGTTGTGTTTTGCATATTTCATTAAGTTTTCAGGTTGTATTTGAGAAAATTCTGTGTTATTTACATTTAGGATGTGACGGAATCAATTAAATAATTTGTTTTTTAATTTCAAATCAATTTGATTTCAATTTAAGTTACAAAACATTTTCAGATATACAGTACTCTACACAGGTGATATATTGGTGAACTGTGTCATTTCAAGTTTTGGGAAAAAAGTTTTAAGCCAGAAAGAAGTTTGATGATTAATTCCTGTCAACAGATCAATACTAAACAATCTGTAAGGTAAATAACTGTGGTGGTCTGTATTTTTTTAATGTATTTGCCAACAAAAGGGCTGATATAAACCAGATAGTAATGTTAACCAGCTAACAACCCTCCCGAAGAGGCTATGTCATTACAAATGTGACTGAAGTGCTTATCCTTCTTGTTGGTCCTTTCTCTTGGTTGTTGCAGAGACCAGCTGTGATTGATGCTCCGGAGATTGAAGCAGACACAACCCCTCTGTTCAAGGTGCCTGTTGTTTCACATATTCACCCCTATACAATTCTGATAAAACAACCCTTTATCTACACACTCGTACACATTGGCATAGTATATCAAGAGATAAATTATGTCAAACAGTAGTTAGCATGTTGGCTATTTGAGTTGAGATGGTTGCTATCAGTAGTCTCTGGCTAAATGTAAACAACGTCAACTGTTCCCCCATAAGGGCAATCCTGACGAAGTTGGCCCGGACCACCACTTCCGCAAGCCCGCCAATGACATCACAGCCCAGCTGGAGATCAACTTTGGAGACCTGGGCCGGCGCGGGCGGGGGGGAGCCCGTGGAGGAAGGGGAGGCCGCGGTGCGGGAGGAAGCCGATCTGAAAAGGTAACACTAATTGAGGCTCTTGTCACTGAACACAAATAGATGTAAATGTTGATCACAAAACGCTATCGTTACTAGGGTTGAATATTTTCCAGGTATTGTACAAATGTTCCATCCCAAGAATAAATCACTTTTCTCCCAGGTAACCCGGTATTTCCCTCCAAAACCGGAAGTGGCATTATAAAGCATATAAATCTGGATTTGATTATAGCTTTGATCAGCATGAAAATTCTAACCTGATGCTCCCTGAGCCTGACGAGACATATATTAAAAACATTTAATATACATTAACCACATTTAATGAACCGAAGCCCAAAAATGCCCAAATGATTGTGCCATTATCCAATACATATATGATATAGGCTACTGCACATTACGCACGACAGAAAAACATTAAAACCAATAGATGTAGCTAGCTATATGCTCTGTTGGGTAAATCAATTAATCTAGCACCAGTAGGCTAACCTTTTTGAGTGTGAACTGTATTACTGTACTGTATAATACTGTTTTATACGGACTGGAATTACGCACATCGTTCAAACCATGATAAAACTAAAGAGAACATGTGATTCTGGTGCAGCACAAGCGGTCTACAAAGTTACAAGCTACTGAATTTGATTTTAATTTTGAAATATAATGGGGCCTATTTGTATAATTAGTAGGCTGACTCATATATACCTTTTATAATATTTCCCCTAATGTTATTAGCCTACCTCCTCTTTCTGTCTCTATTGCTTCATTCCTTCCTCGCGTTCAACAGTTAAATTATCGTCATCATTCTAATGTCGTCTTTTAGTAACGTTGGACTAGAATTAGATGTAGAAGGCTTTCACTTCTCTTCACAAAGATTGAATGCTTCCGGGTCTGAATAAATAACTGCTATAGCTGACCGCCATCGTGTGTTTGCTCTTCTATCAAACTATCCGTGAGTTCTCTTGGCTGCTGTATTCAACAAAAAAGAGCTTCCGCTCCTCTTCTAAAAAATGATGTCCAACAAGTTGTTCTAGTCTAGCTTTTCGTGCATGGAACTCCAAGAGCTAAGGAACGTTTTTTAAGGAGAGGCCAGCGGAGCACAGGTGGACTGCGTATTGCGCAAAAGACAGAGACAGAGAGTGCTCATGCATGCACTGATTTAAAGCAACGATATTCAAGTGATAGGCTGTTTTTAAAACTCTGGAGAATTACAAAACTGATCATCTTTACAAATAAAAAACAAGGTGACCCCCCGAAAGCCAACTGAAGATGGGTAAATTAGACATGCATTCGGTCTTAATATTACTGTAGTATGCTGCAGCAAATTTAGGCCAAGGTCACAAGAAAAAAAGTTACCAAGATGAGATGATAGGTCTACATGCATTGAGAACTGTGCTCCATACAGAGATGGGCTGTCTGTCCCCACCCTGATTCACCATGCACAGTCCACAGAGAAGCCAGATTTACACATTGCATATATTTTAATAGTTCCGTTTCACGCCTTGGTGTTCATATAAATCATTTACTAGATTATACCAGTTTCTCGCTGTAATTTTTCCTGGATATAAAGGGAGGGGTTTTGGTTGGTACATTTCGGTAACCGGGTTCCTACCATTCAAACTTTATGGTTACTGACCATATAGAGCTGTTTTCACTGACCACAAAAAGTCAAATTGGGTGCTCAAGCTGACTGTGATCATTGTTCTACTTGTTGTGTTGAGTTGTGTTGTCCATGTAGTACCTCCCAATCCCTACTGAACACGACCCAGTATTCTCTGATTTTGTATAATAAATAAAAAAATCTCTCTCTCTTTTTGTCCCCAGCCGGGTGGAGTGTCCGTTCCCAACGTTGACGACCCAGAGGCCTTCCCAGCCCTGGCTTAATACTCTAGCACCACTACCAGCCCGCCCCATCAGCCCCTCCGGGCATTAGCCCCGCCCCTCCGGGCCCCTCCTCTACGAGGCTTGCATGCTTACAACTTCTTCAAGTATACGAGAAAAAAAGACTGTCATCACACCTAAGGACTGAAATTTTAACCTGTTTTAAAATGACAGATAAAAGACAAAAAAAAGCGTAAATGGACATCTCTTGTTGAACTGAAGCAAATTATTGGTAAAAGTTTTGTATTTAGAGACATGATAGCAGGGATGTTTTCATACAGTATGTTTCTTTTCTTCAGACATTATGCATACTTCATGGATATTTTTTTTGTATTGCTGCTTGAAAAAATGCATTTCAGTTTGTGTGTGTGTGTGTGTGTGTGTGTGTGTGTGTGTGTGTGTGTGTGTGTGTGTGTGTGTGTGTGTGTGTGTGTGTGTGTGTGTGTGTGTGTGTGTGTGTGTGTGTGTGTGTGTGTGTGTGTGTGTGTGTGTGTGTGTGTGTGTGTGTGTGTGTGTGTGTGTGTGTGTGTGTGTTTTAACCCCGAGGCTTTGGCTGGCTTTTCCTCATGACTTTTTCTGAATATTTTGGGGTCATCTTAGACAAGCTTTTATTTTGAAAGGGTGACTTTTAAGTCATGTATTACTCTGATGTTAAACTCAATACATTTGAGTACCTTTGTACTAAATCTTTTACTGTGTTTTAAAAATGTACCTGTATTCTAGTGACCCCTTGAGCTTAATATTCTTCTGCTTGTCATGCAGTGAAAGTGAATTTCCTTTATTTTCCTGTTGCTCTTATTTTTCTCGACCAGTGGTTCATGTCCCTGGTCCTTAACTGCCTGTGTCTTCAGGGCAGCCAGGGTCCAAATGTATTTCTAGGCTGGTCCTTGAAGGTCGTACAGGCTTTACTACTAGTAACCATAGGACCACTATACGAATATATTGTATTTTTTTGCCTGACCAAATCTTTGTGTGTGTGCGTGCATGCATGCGAAATTGATTGGGTTCACTGTGAACGTGAACAATAGTTACTTATAGAACTTAAAGAATTCCCCTGTCATCTTCCGGGCACTTGACCACAAGTTCAAAAGCAGCTGTCTTTTGCCTGAAGTAGTTGTTATTTCTGAGAACATAGTTGTTTCATACTAGGGAAGATGGTCGACTGTGCACATATCTTGTTTCTATCAGCACCAGTACTCTGAAACTTGTTTATTTTTTATTTTTTTCCCTCGTGATCATCTTTGCTGTTACTGTTCTATTATTGTTGTTGTTATTATTATTATTATTATTATTATTATTACTACAGCAGCACTACTGCATAATTTGTCTGAAAGAAATGGTCTGTTCAATGTGGAGCAATCGAGTGCTACAGAATGTATGACTGCTAACCTTGCGTATAGTCATCTGTGTCTAGCATTTCCAGTAGAGGATTTATTTGACCAAAGTGGGTATACTTCACACCACCGGATGGGACAACGGCCCCTAATAACTGCTGGAGCGGAACTAATGGAATGGCATAAAACACATGGAAACCATCAGTTAGATGTATTTAATTCCACTGATTCCACTCCAGTCATTACCATGAGCCCGTTCTCCTCAAGCTGTCACCAACCTCCTGTGCTTCACACATTTGGGTTGGGGAAGAGGTACATTTAAGGCGAATATTGTAAGTGACTGAAAGCTTTATATTACAGTGCTCTGGAAAGACTTGCTGGTAATGCACTGACACAGGTGACTGGCGCAAGCCTTTTGTAGGACTGTTTGAGCCACTTGACGGTAGACTTCTCTGCAAACATCCCTGTTCTAATAAATTACTTAAGAGGTGTTAAATGTATTCTGCACACGGAAGTGAGTTGTGTGAAATTATTACTGTGATTTAAAAGGAAAAAGAATGGACTATTGCTTTTCTATGTTCAAGCTGTGTGACGTTGGCATTATTTCAATGTTATGTCCATAGAGATCCTATTAAATTACTGTAGGAGCTATGTTATAAACCCTCAAAGTTCCATGGGGTCAAAATGGCAGCCATCTTGGTCAGGGGGAAATCCAAAAAACAGTCTAGTTGGAATGAATGGCAGTAGAGGCATAGGTGATGCATTTCCTGATTTTACTAAATGCAGGAAAATAAAAGTAACGCATGTGATTATATCAGTTCTAGTCAACCTAAAATATTATCAAATAATAATAAATATGGTTTATACAGGTTGTAATACACGTTTTCAGTATAAATATAATCGAAAATGTGAACAGACAATAATGTCTCAGATTTTGTTTTCTTTGAAAGCTGTGAGTGCTATTTTATGAAAAAAGTATGTGGACAGCCCTTCAAATGAGTGGATTCAGCTATTTCAGCCACAACCTTTGCTGACAGGTTTATAAAATTGAGCACACAGCCATGCAATCTCCATAGACAAACATTGACAGTTGAAAGGCCTTACTGAAGAGCTCAGTGACTTTCAATGTGGCACTGCCATAGGATGCCACTTTTCCAACAAGTCAGTTCGTTAAAGTTCTGCCCTGTAGAGCTGTTCTGATCAACTGCAAGTGTTGTTATTGTGAAGTGGAAACGTCTAAGGGCAACAATGGCTCAGCAGCAAAGTGGCAGGCCACTCAAGCTCACAGAACAGGACCGGCGAGTGCTGAAGCACATAGCGCGTAAACATAGTCTGTCCTCGGTTGCAACACTCACTACCGAGTTACAAACTGCCTCTGGAAGCAACATCAGCACAATAGCTGTTTGTCGGGAGCTTCATGAAAGGGGTTTCCATGGCCGAGCAGCCGCACACAAGCCTAAGATCACCATGCGCAATGCCAAGCGCTGGTGTAAAGCTCACCGCCATTGGACTCTGGAGTAGTGGAAACACGTTCTCCGGAGTGATGAATCACGGTTCACCCTCTGGCAGTCCGAACGGCGACGTCAGTGCCCAACCTCAATAAAGCTCTTGTGGCTAAATGGAAGCAAGTCCCTGATGCAATTTTTAAATTTTTAAATTTCACTTTTATTTAACCAGCTAGGCCAGTTGAGATCAAGTTCTCATTTACAACTGCGACCTGGCCAAGATAAAGCAAAGCAGAGCGACACAAACAACACAGAGTTACACATGGGATAAACAAACATACAGTCAATAACACAATAGAAAAATCGATATACAGTGTGTGCAAGTGTAGTAAGATTAAGGAGCTAAGGCAATAAATAGGCCATAGTGACGAAATAATTACGATTGCATAATAATTATAATTGCAATTAACACAGGAGTGATAGACCCGCAGAAGATGAATGTGTAAGTAGAGATACTGGGGTGCAAAGGAACAAACAATAACAATATGCAATGTTCCAACATCTAGTGGAAAGCCTTCCCAGAAGAGTGGAGGCTGTTATAGCAGCAATGTTCCAACATCTAGTGGAAAGCCTTCCCAGAAGAGTGGAGGCTGTTATAGCAGCAATGTTCCAACATCTAGTGGAAAGCCTTCCCAGAAGAGTGGAGGCTGTTATAGCAGCAATGTTCCAACATCTAGTGGAAAGCCTTCCCAGAAGAGTGGAGGCTGTTATAGCAGCAATGTTCCAACATCTAGTGGAAAGCCTTCCCAGAAGAGTGGAGGCTGTTATAGCAGCAATGTTCCAACATCTAGTGGAAAGCCTTCCCAGAAGAGTGGAGGCTGTTATAGCAGCAATGTTCCAGCATCTAGTGGAAAGCCTTCCCAGAAGAGTGGAGGCTGTTATAGCAGCAATGTTCCAACATCTAGTGGAAAGCCTTCCCAGAAGAGTGGAGGCTGTTGTAGCAGCAATGTTCCAACATCTAGTGGAAAGCCTTCCCAGAAGAGTGGAGGCTGTTATAGCAGCAATGTTCCAACATCTAGTGGAAAGCCTTCCCAGAAGAGTGGAGGCTGTTATAGCAGCAATGTTCCAGCATCTAGTGGAAAGCCTTCCCAGAAGAGTGGAGGCTGTTATAGAAGCAATGTTCCAACATCTAATGGAAAGCCTTCCCAGAAGAGTGGAGGCTGTTATAGCAGCAATGTTCCAACATCTAATGGAAAGCCTTCCCAGAAGAGTGGAGGCTGTTATAGCAGCAATGTTCCAGCATCTAGTGGAAAGCCTTCCCAGAAGAGTGGAGGCTGTTATAGCAGCAATGTTCCAACATCTAATGGAAAGCCTTCCCAGAAGAGTGGAGGCTGTTATAGCAGCAATGTTCCAACATCTAGTGGAAAGCCTTCCCAGAAGAGTGGAGGCTGTTATCGCAGCAATGTTCCAACATCTAGTGGAAAGCCTTCCCAGAAGAGTGGAGGCTGTTATAGCAGCAATGTTCCAACATCTAGTGGAAAGCCTTCCCAGAAGAGTGGAGGCTGTTATAGCAGCAATGTTCCAACATCTAGTGGAAAGCCTTCCCAGGAGAGTGGAGGCTGTTATAGCAGCAATGTTCCAACATCTAGTGGAAAGCCTTCCCAGGAGAGTGGAGGCTGTTATAGCAGCAATGTTCCAACATCTAGTGGAAAGCCTTCCCAGGAGAGTGGAGGCTGTTATAGCAGCAATGTTCCAACATCTAGTGGAAAGCCTTCCCAGGAGAGTGGAGGCTGTTATAGCAGCAATGTTCCAACATCTAGTGGAAAGCCTTCCCAGAAGAGTGGAGGCTGTTATAGCAGCAATGTTCCAACATCTAGTGGAAAGCCTTCCCAGAAGAGTGGAAGCTGTTATAGCAGCAATGTTCCAACATCTAGTGGAAAGCCTTCCCAGAAGAGTGGAGGCTGTTATAGCAGCAATGTTCCAACATCTAATGGAAAGCCTTCCCAGAAGAGTGGAGGCTGTTATAGCAGCAATGTTCCAACATCTAGTGGAAAGCCTTCCCAGAAGAGTGGAGGCTGTTATAGCAGCAATGTTCCAACATCTAATGGAAGGCCTTCCCAGAAGAGTGGAGGCTGTTATAGCAGCAATGTTCCAACATCTAGTGGAAAGCCTTCCCAGAAGAGTGGAGGCTGTTATAGCAGCAATGTTCCAACATCTAATGGAAAGCCTTCCCAGAAGAGTGGAGGCTGTTATAGCAGCAATGTTCCAGCATCTAATGGAAAGCCTTCCCAGAAGAGTGGATGCTGTTATAGCAGCAATGTTCCAACATCTAATGGAAAGCCTTCCCAGAAGAGTGGAGGCTGTTATAGCAGCAATGTTTCAACATCTAGTGGAAAGCCTTCCCAGAAGAGTGGAGGCTGTTATAGCAGCAATGTTCCAGCATCTAGTGGAAAGCCTTCCCAGAAGAGTGGAGGCTGTTATAGCAGCAATGTTCCAGCATCTAGTGGAAAGCCTTCCCAGAAGAGTGGAGGCTGTTATAGCAGCAATGTTCCAGCATCTAGTGGAAAGCCTTCCCAGAAGAGTGGAGGCTGTTATAGCAGCAATGTTCCAGCATCTAATGGAAAGCCTTCCCAGAAGAGTGGAGGCTGTTATAGCAGCAATGTTCCAACATCTAGTGGAACGCCTTCCCAGAAGAGTGGAGGCTGTTATGGCAGCAATGTTCCAGCATCTAGTGGGAAGCCTTCCCAGAAGAGTGGAGGCTGTTATAGCAGCAATGTTCCAATATCTAGTGGAAAGCCTTCCCAGAAGAGTGGAGGCTGTTATAGCAGCAATGTTTCAACATCTAGTGGAAAGCCTTCCCAGAAGAGTGGAGGCTGTTATAGCAGCAATGTTCCAGCATCTAGTGGAAAGCCTTCCCAGAAGAGTGGAGGCTGTTATAGCAGCAATGTTCCAGCATCTAATGGAAAGCCTTCCCAGAAGAGTGGAGGCTGTTATAGCAGCAATGTTCCAGCATCTAGTGGAAAGCCTTCCCAGAAGAGTGGAGGCTGTTATAGCAGCAATGTTCCAACATCTAATGGAAAGCCTTCCCAGAAGAGTGGAGGCTGTTATAGCAGCAATGTTCCAACATCTAGTGGAAAGCCTTCCCAGAAGAGTGGAGGCTGTTATCGCAGCAATGTTCCAACATCTAGTGGAAAGCCTTCCCAGAAGAGTGGAGGCTGTTATAGCAGCAATGTTCCAACATCTAGTGGAAAGCCTTCCCAGAAGAGTGGAGGCTGTTATAGCAGCAATGTTCCAACATCTAGTGGAAAGCCTTCCCAGGAGAGTGGAGGCTGTTATAGCAGCAATGTTCCAACATCTAGTGGAAAGCCTTCCCAGGAGAGTGGAGGCTGTTATAGCAGCAATGTTCCAACATCTAGTGGAAAGCCTTCCCAGGAGAGTGGAGGCTGTTATAGCAGCAATGTTCCAACATCTAGTGGAAAGCCTTCCCAGGAGAGTGGAGGCTGTTATAGCAGCAATGTTCCAACATCTAGTGGAAAGCCTTCCCAGAAGAGTGGAGGCTGTTATAGCAGCAATGTTCCAACATCTAATGGAAAGCCTTCCCAGAAGAGTGGAAGCTGTTATAGCAGCAATGTTCCAACATCTAGTGGAAAGCCTTCCCAGAAGAGTGGAGGCTGTTATAGCAGCAATGTTCCAGCATCTAGTGGAAAGCCTTCCCAGAAGAGTGGAGGCTGTTATAGCAGCAATGTTCCAGCATCTAGTGGAAAGCCTTCCCAGAAGAGTGGATGCTGTTATAGCAGCAATGTCCCAGCATCTAATGGAAAGCCTTCCCAGAAGAGTGGAGGCTGTTATAGCAGCAATGTTCCAACATCTAGTGGAACGCCTTCCCAGAAGAGTGGAGGCTGTTATGGCAGCAATGTTCCAGCATCTAGTGGAAAGCCTTCCCAGAAGAGTGGAGGCTGTTATAGCAGCAATGTTCCAACATCTAGTGGAAAGCCTTCCCAGGAGAGTGGAGGCTGTTATAGCAGCAATGTTCCAACATCTAGTGGAAAGCCTTCCCAGGAGAGTGGAGGCTGTTATAGCAGCAATGTTCCAACATCTAGTGGAAAGCCTTCCCAGAAGAGTGGAGGCTGTTATAGCAGCAATGTTCCAACATCTAGTGGAAAGCCTTCCCAGAAGAGTGGAGGCTGTTATAGCAGCAATGTTCCAACATCTAATGGAAAGCCTTCCCAGAAGAGTGGAAGCTGTTATAGCAGCAATGTTCCAACATCTAGTGGAAAGCCTTCCCAGAAGAGTGGAGGCTGTTATAGCAGCAATGTTCCAACATCTAATGGAAAGCCTTCCCAGAAGAGTGGAGGCTGTTATAGCAGCAATGTTCCAGCATCTAGTGGAAAGCCTTCCCAGAAGAGTGGAGGCTGTTATAGCAGCAATGTTCCAGCATCTAGTCGAAAGCCTTCCCAGAAGAGTGGAGGCTGTTATAGCAGCAATGTTCCAACATCTAGTGGAAAGCCTTCCCAGAAGAGTGGAGGCTGTTATAGCAGCAATGTTCCAACATCTAATGGAAAGCCTTCCCAGAAGAGTGGAGGCTGTTATAGCAGCAATGTTCCAACATCTAGTGGAAAGCCTTCCCAGAAGAGTGGAGGCTGTTATAGCAGCAATGTTCCAACATCTAGTGGAAAGCCTTCCCAGAAGAGTGGAGGCTGTTATAGCAGCAATGTTCCAACATCTAATGGAAAGCCTTCCCAGGAGAGTGGAGGCTGTTATAGCAGCAATGTTCCAACATCTAGTGGAAAGCCTTCCCAGGAGAGTGGAGGCTGTTATAGCAGCAATGTTCCAACATCTAGTGGAAAGCCTTCCCAGGAGAGTGGAGGCTGTTATAGCAGCAATGTTCCAACATCTAGTGGAAAGCCTTCCCAGAAGAGTGGAGGCTGTTATAGCAGCAATGTTCCAACATCTAGTGGAAAGCCTTCCCAGAAGAGTGGAGGCTGTTATAGCAGCAATGTTCCAACATCTAATGGAAAGCCTTCCCAGAAGAGTGGAAGCTGTTATAGCAGCAATGTTCCAACATCTAATGGAAAGCCTTCCCAGAAGAGTGGAGGCTGTTATAGCAGCAATGTTCCAGCATCTAGTGGAAAGCCTTCCCAGAAGAGTGGAGGCTGTTATAGCAGCAATGTTCCAGCATCTAGTCGAAAGCCTTCCCAGAAGAGTGGAGGCTGTTATAGCAGCAATGTTCCAACATCTAGTGGAAAGCCTTCCCAGAAGAGTGGAGGCTGTTATAGCAGCAATGTTCCAACATCTAATGGAAAGCCTTCCCAGAAGAGTGGAGGCTGTTATAGCAGCAATGTTCCAACATCTAGTGGAAAGCCTTCCCAGAAGAGTGGAGGCTGTTATAGCAGCAATGTTCCAACATCTAATGGAAAGCCTTCCCAGAAGAGTGGAGGCTGTTATAGCAGCAATGTTCCAACATCTAGTGGAAAGCCTTCCCAGAAGAGTGGAGGCTGTTATAGCAGCAATGTTCCAACATCTAATGGAAAGCCTTCCCAGAAGAGTGGAGGCTGTTATAGCAGCAATGTTCCAGCATCTAATGGAAAGCCTTCCCAGAAGAGTGGATGCTGTTATAGCAGCAATGTTCCAACATCTAATGGAAAGCCTTCCCAGAAGAGTGGAGGCTGTTATAGCAGCAATGTTTCAACATCTAGTGGAAAGCCTTCCCAGAAGAGTGGAGGCTGTTATAGCAGCAATGTTCCAGCATCTAGTGGAAAGCCTTCCCAGAAGAGTGGAGGCTGTTATAGCAGCAATGTTCCAGCATCTAGTGGAAAGCCTTCCCAGAAGAGTGGAGGCTGTTATGGCAGCAATGTTCCAGCATCTAGTGGAAAGCCTTCCCAGAAGAGTGGAGGCTGTTATAGCAGCAATGTTCCAGCATCTAGTGGAAAGCCTTCCCAGAAGAGTGGATGCTGTTATAGCAGCAATGCTCCAGCATCTAATGGAAAGCCTTCCCAGAAGAGTGGAGGCTGTTATAGCAGCAATGTTCCAACATCTAGTGGAACGCCTTCCCAGAAGAGTGGAGGCTGTTATGGCAGCAATGTTCCAGCATCTAGTGGAAAGCCTTCCCAGAAGAGTGGAGGCTGTTATAGCAGCAATGTTCCAGCATCTAGTGGAAAGCCTTCCCAGAAGAGTGGAGGCTGTTATAGCAGCAATGTTTCAACATCTAGTGGAAAGCCTTCCCAGAAGAGTGGAGGCTGTTATAGCAGCAATGTTCCAGCATCTAGTGGAAAGCCTTCCCAGAAGAGTGGAGGCTGTTATAGCAGCAATGTTCCAGCATCTAGTGGAAAGCCTTCCCAGAAGAGTGGAGGCTGTTATAGCAGCAATGTTCCAGCATCTAGTGGAAAGGCTTCCCAGAAGAGTGGAGGCTGTTATAGCAGCAACGTTCCAACATCTAATGGAAAGCCTTCCCAGAAGAGTGGAGGCTGTTATAGCAGCAATGTTCCAACATCTAGTGGAAAGCCTTCCCAGAAGAGTGGAGGCTGTTATAGCAGCAATGTTCCAGCATCTAGTGGAAAGCCTTCCCAGAAGAGTGGAGGCTGTTATAGCAGCAATGTTCCAGCATCTAGTGGAAAGCCTTCCCAGAAGAGTGGAGGCTGTTATAGCAGCAATGTTCCAGCATCTAGTGGAAAGCCTTCCCAGAAGAGTGGAGGCTGTTATGGCAGCAATGTTCCAACATCTAGTGGAAAGCCTTCCCAGAAGAGAGGAGGCTGTTATAGCAGCAATGTTCCAGCATCTAGTGGAAAGCCTTCCCAGAAGAGTGGAGGCTGTTATAGCAGCAAAGGGGGGGACCAACTCTGTCTTAATGCCCATAATTTTGGAATTAGATGTTCAACAAACAGGTGTCCACATACTTTTGGTCATGTAGTGTACTTCTGCATCCCACAAGGTGGAGACATTGTAGCAAATCATTGGAAGACAACCCCTCCGACATCGAATTTCAGAAACGTTAACGTGCAATTTAGAGAATGGTAGAGAGACCTCTAGTGAAAATGGAAGTGGGGAGCCCCAAGTTGTTTTCACCAGCAATGAAAACAGTGTTCCTGTTTCAACATGATAATATATGTCTACAGTCTTTGCAGATGCTTCCACTACCTCTTCTGTACGTTTGGAATCAGGTATCAGGACTTCTAGGAACCAAACGACTCAAGTATGACCTCTTTCTTGTTCATTGACCGCGATATTGAGCATTCACCATTTTATTTCTATGATCAATGCCTGTGAAGCATAGAGATCACAGTGGAATGATTGTATGTCATGTCCTGGCTATTATGTCCAGTGTAAGGTGCGTCCTCTATTCTCTTCCAGTCTATCCCATGCTTACACTTTTAAGAAGATTCTCTATTTTGTTAACCATTTTGGCTGAGGGAATCCTACCGAAGTAAGTTTTCTTCAAATGTCAGAAACCAATATAATAATTTTTAAAAAATTGATTACATTAGATGTCTCATTTTGTGGATAACGTTCATTCCCCACAGAAATCCGTTCTCTGGGCCTGTCGAGGCAACCAGGTTTGCCATGATCTTTGGAGCACTTTTTGTAGCTGCAAGGTATTTTTTCCTTACTTGGTCTTTTGGGGTCTAGGCCAGGTTACTGAATACACTGTGATTGATGGAACAAACACCAAGGGTCACAACGTGTCAGGCTCTAAGCACGTGTCTCGCCCAGCAGGTTCAGTCTGTTACCATTGCAAAGTTTTTAGTAGTAAGTTCATTAAACTGTTGAAAAGGAAATGGCAATTAAATCAAAGGGGTGTTGTAGCTCTGTAAAGGTTATTTCCGCTTGAGGCAACATCTGCAGCGCTTACTATGCAATCTCTGCAAATGTTGTGGAAATTGCCTTTAAAAGGCGCATTGTCGGATGTGCCTCTGATTCCCGACCTTATGTTTTCACATATTTGAATCCTTCAATGGAAATGAGTCATTAGATATTTGTTTTATGCATTATTTTTGTTTATTTTGGGAATCTAATTTCTAAGTTCTTTAAAAAAAAAATGTAATAGTTTGTTCAACATTTTGTAAGGTCCAATATTTCAACCTCAAATGTAAGTTGAAATACGGTCTAGGTTCCATTTCCTGCCATACTGATGAAAAATGTATGAAAATTCCACCACTGTTACCTTATCAATATAAGAATGACAGATTTGTCCTCACATAAATTGTGTAAAACAATGTCAGTACATTGTGTCAAAATACCTGTTTATACCTGGTGTTAATATGCCTAATGTGTCGTGATCTTGTCCACATTCTGATTGTGCCCCATGTTTAGACAGGTGGCAATTAAAATACGGATTCTGATCTTGATCAGTTCTCTTAGACAGTAGTCAGGCACACGTGTCTGGATATCTTACAAGTGTAGACAGATCTGGACAGTAAAACCATTTAAAATCATTAACCCGCCCTCAAATCATTGATAAAGTGCATATTTTGCAGTTAAGGCACACTAAAACATGACATAATAGAACACAGAACATCAGTGTGAATAAATGTATTAAATATAGTCAGCATTATTTATTCACAGCCAGTCTTGGTATACGCTTCACTTTTATTAAATGTTGTCATTTTCAGATGACTACTTACAGCACATAATAAAATAATAAAAATAAACTACTTGAAATCAAAATTTTTTGAGGCTGTGCTTTTAAAGAACAAAAAAAAATAAAACTGCTTTTTTGTTTTACAAACCATTTGTGAATGTAGACCAAAGCAGGAGTAGCTTACAAAAAGTAAAACGTTGAGACATTGAAAAAAAAGAAAAAAGATAAAGTAACACAATTGTCAAAAAGCCTCCACTGGAACTAATGAAGGTTCTTCACATTGAAGCTTACAGTCAAGTTCTTTCATTCCTAATAATGAGAGCTCGCAGGTGCCAAGAAACTGTACTGGTACCACATTGTCTCCAAATTTTGAAAAAAAGAGTTTTCAACCTAAAAGACCAAGTGTCACTACACCGCGTCTCTCTTTTAGATGGAATCAGTATCAAGTAATCAAACATATTTTTGCTAAAAAATACATTTCCAAATGGGTCAGGGAAATGCAGAGAAATAGGACTACTTTCAGAACAGCTCCACTCGGGAACACCTAGGAAATAAATCCTTTAACAAAAGCTCACAAGAAAGATGGTAAAATACACAGATTAAAGAGACTTATCAAAAAAGTGTAAGAAGTGAACAAGAAAATCTTTACAAACTTTACACAAAGTCACAGAAGTACTGTCTAGCAAAAAGAAGAGAAACAATAGGAAAACGCTGGCTATTAAAAATACAGCGTTCTAACCAATGAGTTATAATACAAGACATCACTGATGTCAGACACTTTACACAAACCTCAGGGACAGACACTCCCCATTAGTTCATTTCTTGTAATTAAAATGTTTCCATGGTCAGGGCTACGTTCAGTACGAAAAAAAAAAAAACAGTGCAACATTCAATTAAACAGAAACGGTGCTGTTCTGAACGGCCAGCTCAAAAAAAAAAACAAGACTTTGGGGATCAGCATGGCCGCTGCTCGTTAAATATGTCCCCCCATTGCTTCAAGCCACACCCACCAAACGGAGCAAACGTACCTCAAAGTCCATTCAAAGAACATTGGAATGTTTTTGGGGAAACGTGTCGTTCAGTACAAACCGTTACGCAACATAGCAAACTTCAATCGAACTGAACACACCACAGGTTTCAAATAAGCAATGATGTCATGCAGCAGTGTTGCTTTCTCTCCACTCGATCACCAAAGAAAGAAAACAAAGGGTGAAAGCGCAACATAAGCCCCGTTTATACCTGGTTATCAGATCACAATCAGTCCTTTGTCCGGATTTTTTATTTTAACCCTTATTTTACCAGGTAAGTTGACTGAACACATTCTCATTTACAGCAACGATCTGGGGAATAGTTACAGGGGAGAGGGGGGACAAATGAGCCTATTGGAAGCTGGGGGTGATTAGGTGGCCATGATGGTATGTGGGTCTGATTGGGAATTTAGCCAGGACACCAGGGTTAACACCCCTACTTTTACGATAAGTGGCATGGGATCTTTAGTGACCACAGACAGGACACCCGTTTAACGTCCCTTCCGAAAGACTGCACCCTTCACAGGGCAATGTCCCCAATCACTGTCCTGGGGCGTTGGTATATTTTAGACCAGAGGAAAGAGTGCCCTCCAACACCACTTCCAGCAGCATCTGGTCTCCCAACCAGGACCAACACTGCTTAGCTTCAGAGGTAAGCCAGCAGTGGGATGCAGGGTGGTATGCTGTGATCTTGTCCACATTCTGATTGTGCCAACATTTTTTGGACAGCTGTAGATGATTAAAAGACAGATTGTGAACAGATCTTCCTGACCACCTCCGGAGAGAGTCAGGCACCCATTGTGTTTGGATATCTTAAAGTGTAGACAGATCTGGACAGTGAAAACGTTTAAATTATTATCCCATTTTAATACTATGTGTAGATGCATATCTGAAAATCTGGCCACAATCAGAATGTGGACAAGATTAGAATAAAGAATGTATGTTAGCGCCAGGTAAAAACAAGGCTTCAGTGTGCCTGCAACAGCGCCAGTCTGCCTGCATATCGATCGTCCCGTCGAAGACCGAGACCCTCAACATCGCCCCTTTCATGTCTTTGTTTCAAATGGCTTGGAAAGCAAAATACCCATCAATAATAGTACATTTATTGAAAAAATATATACATATTTTTCAAGTAAAAAAATACCACAGGAGATTTTTTAAATTCTAATACAAATAGGGGAAAAAACATTTTCTTTCCGTAGAAATCTTCGAGATCGGTCTCCAAAAAAGTGAATAAGGAGAATAAGTAGAATAATCAGCATGAATTATAATGAGGTGGTAGCAGGTAGGGGGGAAGGGAGGGGGTTCAGGAACTGTGGTACTTTGGATGTGTGGAGCGTTGGAGGTTATGCTGGATGGGGGACGAGGTTTTGCTGGATGGGGGATGAGGCAGGGCTGTATGTTGTGCCCCTTTACAATCAGGCCGCTGCCTTCCCTCCGTTTGCTGGTGTGGCCCAGCCGTGTTTGGTTGGTTGGTATAGGTCGTATTCACTAGGCCCGAAACGAGAAAAAAAACAGACCAACAGGGATGGACTACCTGAACTTGTCCAATAAGAAAATCTAGTTTTATTTTTCTGTTGCAAAACGTTTTGCTGCGGTGTGCACTAATGAATACAACCATGTTATTTTTTTTAGGTTTGGTTCTGTGCGCTTTGACCTCTCTGAGAAGGGGTCATCATTATCATTTGTCCTCTTGCTGGAGGGTTGTCAATGTTCTGGAGGGTTCTGGTGGCTCCGCTTCTGTCCGGCACCTCTTGGCCGGCCTGTCATCGTAGTGACTGTTGCCACAATGGGGCTCCAGGGAGCCGTTCCTGTTATGGCTGGGAGTGGCGGCCACTGCCTCGCAGCCACTGGACTCATTGTCCGAGGTGGTGGGAGGAGGGAAAGCGTCCAGAGACGGGTGGAGGGCAGGAGGGAGAGCCTCCAGAGAGGGGTGGGGAGCAGGAGGGAGAGCGTCCAGAGAGGGGTGGGGGGCAGGAGGGAGAGCGTCCAGAGACGGGTGGAGGGCAGGAGGGAGAGCCTCCAGAGAGGGGTGGGGAGCAGGAGGGAGAACATCCAGAGAGGGGTGGGGGGCAGGAGGGAGAACATCCAGAGAGGGGTGGGGGGCAGGAAGGAGAACATCCAGAGAGGGGTGGGGGGCAGTGGGAGGAGGGAGAACATCCAGAGAGGGGTAGGGGGCAGTGGAAGGAGGGAGAACATCCAGAGAGGGGTGGGGGGCAGTGGGAGGAGGGAGAACATCCAGAGAGGGGTTGGGGGCAGTGGAAGGAGGGAGAACATCCAGAGAGGGGTGGGGGGCAGTGGGAGGAGGGAGAACATCCAGAGAGGGGTGGGGGGCAGTGGGAGGAGGGAGAACATCCAGAGAGGGGTGGGGGGCAGTGGGAGGAGGGAGAACATCCAGAGAGGGGTGGGGGGAGGTGAGACCGTTGAACTGGACGGATTCTGCTTTGACTTCGTTCGCCACCGTGGATGACTGGGAAGCTTCTCCCGAGCCCAAGTTGTGACTCACTAAACCTGTTGGAGGAAAGATAAAGAGCTGTGACTCACTCAACCTGTTGGAGGAAAGATAAACCGAGTGAGCTGAGACGTCATGAATCATGTAAGGCACTGTCAATAGAGGCACACAAGGGTCTCCACTAGAATTCACATGAGAAATGTTCATTAGTCATTCTAACAGCACTTCATGTAGCTACTCAAATTGATGTTTCCTGAGTGTATTTCTCCCTTCCACAATCGCTCAGGGATTGTGTGTGTTCCCTTACCATTGTGGCTGCTACTGCCGTCCTCCCTCTCAGAGTGGCTGGTGCTGCTGTTGGAGGTGGTGGGAGGGGGCGAGGCCGCCCGGCTGGATGTGGCGCTCTCCGTCTCGTCCAGCAGCCGGTCCATGTAGTCCCTGAGACACACAGGGATAAGATAAATAACATTATTTTAAACAATTCAGTCAGCACTAACTACAGCCTGCCAGTTTAGCCCGTACACTAATCACAGCACATGTATACCCTGTTCACACTACTGAGCCATACTGGGCTGGTCTGGTTACGACCTTGTGAAAAGAAAGACCGCATAGTACAGATCAGCTTGGCAAGATGGTGATAACAGGGTACTAGATTCACACCCCTGGAACATAGTGTCAACAGTAGCTATGGTTCCCAGAACAAAGATGATCACACATACTGAGTGTGTATTGGTCACATGGAATACACGCTCATGACAAGTTACATTTCATTTAAATAATATTTGTTATTCGTTTAAAAAAAAGGGACAATCAGAGTTGCTACATCGTTTTTTTGGGACTTATAAATTAATGATATGTACACAATGATTTTTTGAAGAATAAAACCGATGTTCAACAGTCGTACCCCACCAGAACCCCAAATATAAGCTTGTTTTACTCCAGTGTTTGTAAACAACGTAACCAAACACTGTATGGCCTCAAAACATGGTTAGAACTATACATCTGGTATCATGGATGGTCAGTTTGCATGCATAGCTCTTTCTATGAATTTGAGAAGGGTTACATTTCTCCAGCCCCATCCCTCAGCTCTTTACCGAAACGGGGCGGGGACTACGCTTAATTTTGTCTACTGCTGATTGCCATTTTAAAATACATTTCAAAATCAGGTAAGCAAATATCTAGAATATATATATATAATTTTTATATATATAAAAAAAAAATTGTATAACATAACATATTTGTTGACGGAATTCAATATTCAAAACAATAAGCTTGGTCTTGTGAGAGACTTACGTGACCCCAGGGTGAAGGCTATATTTCCTTTTCCCCAGCCTGGTTTGCTGTGCAAAGAAATCATAACGCTCAGACTTCTTCCACATGTAATAAAAGGCCACACATTCTCCTACTGACCTAGTTCTCACCTGAAAAATGTAATATCAGCAGACAACGAGAGACATTATTACCATCGCCTTCCAGAGTTGAACTCAATTCAATTTGAACTCCCCAGTCAAGTCTACGAGGGATGAGACAAAATGCAATTTGTGAATTGAAAAATATATATATTTTTTGCTTTTCAATTCATGAACTGAATTTCAAATCCTCATGAGATTTGGAGGTTAAAATGGAACTGACCCCAACCCTGATCGCTTCAAAACACATGCTAAATCAACATAAATATTCAGAAAATAAAACATACTTTTTAAATCAGATACCATACTATTTAATACAATCTGATATATAATACAGTGTTTCCCCTAGGATTATTTTCAGCAGCGGTGGAAAGGTTAGTGTGGGAGGGACTTGGTAGTGGGCATGGCCAATGTCGTGGTCTTGTCATTTTAAAGCTAATTTCCTGCAATTCTACACATTTTGCCATGGGCAGAAAGACATTTTCAAAAAATAAATAAATATATACAATGCATCCGTAAGCATCCAGACCCTATAACTTCCACATTCTGTTACGTTACAGCCTTCGAAAATGGATAAAATAAATAAATAATTTAACTCATCAATCTACACACAATACCCCATAATGACAAAGCAAAAACAGGTTTAGAATTCTTTGTAAATCTTGAAAAAAAAAATCCTGAAATGTCACATTTACATAAGTATTCAGACCCTTTACTCAGTACTTTGTTGAAGCATCTTTGGCAGCGATTACAGCCTCGAGTCTTCTTAGGTATGACGCTACAAGCCTGGCACTAGAGGTCAATGGCAATTAATTATGGCCGATTAATTATGGCTGATTTCAAGTTTTCATAAATCGGTAATCGGCCTTTTTGGATGCCGATTACATTGCAATTCACGAGGAGACGGCAAGGAGCCAAGGTAAGTTGCTAGCTAACATTAAACTTCTTATAAAAAACAACCAATCTTCACATTATCACTAGTTAACTACACATGGTTGATGATATTACTAGGTTAACTAGCTTGTCCTGCGTTGCATATAATCAATGCGGGGCCAGTTAATTTATCATCAAATCACAGCCTGATGGCACATTCACGAAAAAAGCACAATCGTTGCACAAATGTACCTAACCATGAACATCAATGCCTTTCTTAAAATCAATACACAGAAGTATATATTTTTAAACCTGCATATTTAGTTAAAATAAATTAATGTTAGCAGGTAATATTAACTAGGGAAATTGTGTCACTTCTCTTGTGTTCAGTGCAAGCAGAGTCAGGGTATATGCAGCAGTTTGGGCCGCCTGGCTCGTTGCGAACTGTGTGAAGACCATTTCTTCCTAACAAAGATCCTAATTAATTTGCCAGAATTTTACATAATTATGACATAACATTGAAGGTTTTGCAATGTAACAGCAATATTTAGACTTAGGGATGCCACCCGTTCGATCAAATACGGAACGGTTCCGTATTTCACTGAAAGAATAAACGTTTTGTTTCTGGATTTGACCATATTAAATGACCAAAGGCTCGTATTTCTGTGTGTTTATTATAATTAAGTCTATGATTTGATATTTCATACAGCAGTCTGACTGAGTGGTGGTAGGCAGCAGCAGGCTTGTAAGCATTCATTCAAACAGCACTTTACTGCGTTTTCCAGCAACTCTTAGCAATGGTTGAAGCACAGCACTGTTTATGACTTCAAGCCTATCAACTCCCGAGGTTAGTCTGGCAATACTAAAGTGCCTATAAGAACATCCAATAGTCAAAGGTATATGAAATACAAATGGTATAGAGATAGTCGACGCGTCATATTTCCTATAACTACAACCTAAAACTTGTTAACTGGGAATATTGAAGGCTCATGTTAAAAGGAACCACCAGCTTTCATATGTTCTCATGTTCTGAGCAAGGAACTTAAACTTTAGCTTTTTTACATGGCACATATTGCACTTTTACTTTCTTCTCTAACACTTTGTTTTTGCACTATTTATTTGTTTGTTTGTTTATAATATGTTCATTATTTTCCAATAAAATTTTAAAAAGACAGCGATACAAACATTGACATTCACTGCACTGTTGAATGGGATGGCCGATTTAGAGGACAAAACAAAACTTAGCTCACACATACACAAAATAAAACTAAATCCTATTAGGTGGTACATGTATAAGAAGGCAGCATATAGTCATTACAAGCAGTGTAGTTCAGCCTAAAATAAATATTGAGTGGAGTACAGCACAGAGTAGCAGCAGATCGTCAACCCAGTTATGAAGCGGGACTAGGCCATTTATCCAGTATCGGCTGACATATTTTGTAAAACATTGGACTTCTATTGGAGGTATTGCATAGCATTTTTCCCATATGTATTACATTCCCAAAGGTTTTGCATTATTTAAACCAAATTGAACATGTTTCACTATTTGAGACTAAATTTATTTATGTATTATAGTAAGTTAAAATAAGTGTTCATTGTTCATGCAGTATTGTAATTGTCATTATTACAAATAAATAAATATATATATATATATATATATATATATATAGAGATGTTAAATAATCCGATAACAATTAATCGGCCAATTAAAAAAAAATATATATATATATTTTTTTTAATTGTCCGATTAATTGTTATCGGCTTATTTTGGTCCTCCAAAAAAAAAGAATCGGTATCGGCGTTGAAAAACCATAAAGGTCCTCTACTTGGCACACCTGTACTTGGGGAGTTTCTCCCATTCTTCTCTGCAGATCCTCTCAAGCTCTGTCAGGTTGGATGGGGAGCGTCGCTGCACAGCTATTTTCAGGTCTCTCCAGAGATGTTGGATCAGGTTCAAGTCCGGGCTCTGGCTGGGCCACTCAAGGACATTCCCCATAGCCACTCCTGTGTTGTCTTGGTTGTGTGCTTAGGGTTGTTGTCCTGTTGGAAGGTGAACCTTGCTCCAGTCTGAGGTCATGAGCGCTCTGGAGCAGGTTTTCATCAAGGATCTGTCTGTACTTTGCTCCATTCATCTTTCCCTCGAGCCTGACTAGTCTCCCAGTCCCTGCCACTGAAAAACATCCCCACAGCATGATGCTGCCACCACTATGCTTCACTGTAGGGATGGTGCAAGGTTTCCTCCAAACTTGACACTTGGCTTTCAAGCCTAGGAGTTCAATCTAGGTTTCATCAGACCAGAGAATCTTGTTTCTCATAGTCAGAAACATTTAGGTGCCTTTTAGCAAAACTCCAAGCGGGCTGTCATGTGCCTTTTACTGAGGAGTGTCTTCCGTCTGGCCACCTGATTGGTAGAGTGCTGCAGAGATGGTTGTCCTTCTGGAAGGTTCTCCCATCTCCACAGAGGAACTCTGGAACTCTGTCAGAGTGACCATCGGGTTCTTGGTCACCTCCCTGACCAAGGCCCTTCTCCCCCGATAGCTCAGTTTGGCAGGGCAGCCAGCTCTATGAAGAGTCTCAGTGGTTCCAAACTTCTTCCATTTAAGAATGATGGAGGCCACTGTGTTCTTGGGGACCTTCAATGCTGCAGACATGTTTTGGTAACCTTCCCCAGATCTTTTCCTCGACACAATCCTGTCTCAGAGCTCAATTTCTTCAACCTCATGGCTTGGTTTTTGCTCTGACATGCACTGTCAACTGTGGGACCTTATATAGACAGGTGTGTGCCTTTCCAAATCATAGACTCCAATCAAGTTGTAGAAACATCTCAAGGATGATCAACGGAAACAGGAGGCACCTGAGCTCAATTACGCGTCTCATAGCAAAATGTCTGAATACTTATGTAAATAAGGTGTTTCTGTTTTTTATTCATCATTATGGGGTAGTGTGTGTAGATTGATGAGGGAAAACATTGATTTAATTAGTTTTAGAATAAGGCTGTAACGTAACAAAATTGAGAAAAAGTCAAGGGGTCTGAATACTTTCCGAATGCACTGTTGGTTTTACATATATTTTAGAGTGGCGGCAATGATTTAGCTGCGGAGGCCTGCCGCTGCTAAATTAATACAGGGTAAGCACTGTATAAGATAGACATAGCTTACCTTGTTGGCTTGTATTGAATGAAAGTCTTTCCCATAACCTTTTAGTCCTTGCTCAAAATATCTACATTCGTCTTCTGTCCACACAGACAGCTCTTCTGTGACAGAGGGCAAAGGGTTATTAAGTTCCACAACCACTACTCCATTCAAATATAATACAACTATGACCGTATTACAGGTCCCAGACACCACCAACAACACAGACACAAGCCAGGACCCATATAAGTCAAGGACAGTTTTTATCATCAAAATACACAAAACATGACTAGTTAGATATTGAGAGAAAATATGCCAGATATGAGTGAAATCAAGAGCGAAAGTCAACACTAGTTCACTGCAGGTGTTACCTCTAGCTGCCTTCACATTAAACTTCAGTCTTCTTAAAGCTTCCTCTGTGTCAAATTCACACCTGACCAACTCATAAAGTGCCTGTGGAAAGACAACATTGAGATTGTGAAGAAGACGGTTACAGACAAAAGTGCATACTACAGTCTTTCCGGTAATGGCTTGTGTTCAGTAGGTGGCATTTTGAAACAGTGAAATGTGGAGGTACTATACTACAGTCTTTACGGTAATGGCTTGTGTTCAGTAGGTGGCATTTTGAAACAGTGAAATGTGGAGGTACTACTTGAGCATATGAAAACAAGTAATACAGTGCCTTGCGAAAGTATTCGGCCCCCTTGAACTTTGCGACCTTTTGCCACATTTCAGGCTTCAAACATAAAGATATTAAACTGTATTTTTTTTTGAAGAATCAACAACAAGTGGGACACAATCATGAAGTGTAACGACATTTATTGGATATTTCAAACTTTTTTAACAAATCAAAAACTGAAAAATTGGGTGTGCAAAATTATTCAGCCCCCTTAATTCTTGACCATACTTGAGACGCAGACGTCTCAAGTATGCCCCTGGAAATGCAAATGCGCTACGCTAAATGCTAAATGTACTCGTTACAACTCAATCTTTGATCAAAATTCACAAGCAGGGTATTGAATTAAAGCTACACTCGTTGTGAACCTAGCCAGCAACTCAGATTTTTAAAATGCTTTTCGGCGAAAGCATCAGAAGCTATTATCTGATAGCATGCACCCCCCAAAATGCCAGCACGACACGTAAACAACAGATTTTGCGGTAGCCGGCGCTACCCAAAACGCAGAAATAAAATATAAAACATTCATTACCTTTGACAAGCTTCTTTCTTGGCACTCCTATATGCCCCATAAACATCACTATTGGGTCTTTTTTTCGTTTAAATCGGTCCATATATACCCAAAATAGCTTTGTATGGAAGCTGTGTCATTCAGAAAAAATCATCGTTTTTAAACGCTGCGTAATTTTTTAAAATTAAAAAAGTCGACGATAAACTTTCACAAAACACTTCGAAATCCTTTTGTAATCCAACTTTAGGTATTAGTAAACGTTTATAATCTATCAAAATGATTACAGGGCGATGTCTTTTCAATAGGTCTTCACTTGCAAAACAATGGCTTCTAATATCTTCATCAACTACATCCGGGTGAAGACTGGGAAAATGGAGGTCAGATAGATGGATTTTCCAACAATTAATTCAATTGAAAATGAGGACAATGGCGCCATCGTGCGGAATTTGTATGAATTGCAGGCAGTTCGATATTAAATTCTGTTCTCTTTTAACAATTCGTGGAAGTGACTTATGGAAATTATTTTTAGCTTTCAGAGAGCAGTTTTTCTTGCGTTTTTCAATGAAACACACGATCTGTTATAGTCACAGCCGTGATTTAACCAGTTTTATAAACTTCAGAGTGTTTTCTATCCACACATACTAATCATATGCATATACTATATTCCTGGCATGAGTAGCAGGACGCTGAAAAGTTGCGCGATTTTTAACAGAATTTTCGAAAAAGGAGGGGGTAGAAGTAAGAGGTTTTAAGTTAATACTTTGTAGCGCCACCTTTTGCTGCGATTACAGCTGTAAGTCGCTTGGGGTATGTCTCTATCAGTTTTGCACATCGAGAGACTGAAATTTTTTCCCATTCCTCCTTGCAAAACAGCTCGAGCTCAGTGAGGTTGGATGGAGAGCATTTGTGAACAGCAGTTTTCAGTTCTTTCCACAGATTCTCGATTGGATTCAGGTCTGGACTTTGACTTGGCCATTCTAACACCTGAATATGTTTATTTTTGAACCATTCAATTGTAGATTTTGCTTTATGTTTTGGATCATTGTCTTGTTGGAAGACAAATCTCCGTCCCAGTCTCAGGTCTTTTGCAGACTCCATCAGGTTCTCTTCCAGAATGGTCCTGTATTTGGCTCCATCCATCTTCCCATCAATTTTAACCATCTTCCCTGTCCCTGCTGAAGAAAAGCAGGCCCAAACCATGATGCTGCCACCACCATGTTTGACAGTGGGGATGGTGTGTTCAGCTGTGTTGCTTTTACGCCAAACATAACGTTTTGCATTGTTGCCAAAAAGTTCAATTTTGGTTTCATCTGACCAGAGCACCTTCTTCCACATGTTTGGTGTGTCTCCCAGGTGGCTTGTGGCAAACTTTAAACGACACTTTTTATGGATATCTTTAAGAAATGGCCACTCTTCCATAAAGGCCAGATTTGTGCAATATACGACTGATTGTTGTCCTATGGACAGAGTCTCCCACCTCAGCTGTAGATCTCTGCAGTTCATCCAGAGTGATCATGGGCCTCTTGGCTGCATCTCTGATCAGTCTTCTCCTTGTATGAGCTGAAAGTTTAGAGGGACGGCCAGGTCTTGGTAGATTTTCAGTGGTCTGATACTCCTTCCATTTCAATATTATCGCTTGCACAGTGCTCCTTGGGATGTTTAAAGCTTGGGAAATCTTTTTGTATCCAAATCCGGCTTTAAACTTCTTCACAACAGTATCTCAGGCCTGCCTGGTGTGTTCCTTGTTCTTCATGATGCTCTCTGCGCTTTTAACGGACCTCTGAGACTATCACAGTGCAGGTGCATTTATACGGAGACTTGATTACACACAGGTGGATTGTATTTATCATCATTAGTCATTTAGGTCAACATTGGATCATTCAGAGATCCTCACTGAACTTCTGGAGAGAGTTTGCTGCACTGAAAGTAAAGGGGCTGAATAATTTTGCACGCCCAATTTTTCAGTTTTTGATTTGCTAAAAAAGTTTGAAATATCCAATAAATGTCGTTCCACTTCATGATTGTGTCCCACTTGGTGTTGATTCTTCACAAAAAAATACAGTTTTATATCTTTATGTTTGAAGCCTGAAATGTGGCAAAAGGTCGCAAAGTTCAAGGGGGCCGAATACTTTCGCAAGGCACTGTACCTAACTCTCAAAGTCATCCTGACTTCAGAGTCTGGAATGGCTCTTTGATCATGCGGCACAATGCGTCAACAATGAAGGGTGCTGTGCTTTTACTGGTTGACTCTCCTCTGTCTGTCTCGAACACCTACAGCCACACAGCGCCACCCTCTTCCATTACAATGGTTTTCAAATCCAAAACAACGTGTTCTCAACCCCCAAGGAAAAAAATAAACCTTTGAGAGAACCAATCAAACCCGTCGCACAATTTCTGAGCGAATATTGCATTAACAAACTGCCTCCAGGCTAACTGAACACAACTCTGGACGCCAGTCTGTTTGAACACTGATCTGCTCGACTGGTCTTCATACCTGCTCATTGTCTTTGATATGGGATCCCTCAGGGATGGCATCCACTCCTTTCTCCTCTCCTGTTCGTTTTGACGCCTGAGATAAAAACTCCACAACCTTGCCTTCGGGAAGGAACTCGGGGTCCCATAAAAGCTGGTCATCGTTTTCATATACTGGAAGGAGAGAGGAAAAAGGAGCGAGAGGGGGGGAAAGCAGAGAGAGAAAGTCATTTTATTTCCTATTTACCTCTGTGATTGGAAGATATTTCACTTCAACTTAATTTAGTGCATCACAATTGCAAACAGAATGCCTTACCTTTCTCATAGTCTTTATATTTACAAAGGCCAGGCGGTGTTTCAGCCTGATACATGGACCCAACCATGATTTCCTGTCCAGATCAAACACACACTTTATTTAGTTTCACAAATCAAAAGTGTGCTTCAAATGAATAGCATGTCTTTAAGGTTAGAACTACCCAGTTGCGACCCATCATTCAGGGCAGAGCCCAACCTGTTTAGCTAAAAATGAAATAATCCCTTGAGTTAATAAAGCCGCATACAAACATGGTCTCTTGAGTAAAGCAGCACCAAAATGCAGGTGTTTCAGCCTAGCTCAGTGCTTTCTGTGGTGGAGGGGCAACCAGCGAAAACACATAGCGTAGGCGTTGGTAATCTTCTCTAGTTGCACCGTGATTGGCTCAATGTTCTGTCACCCATGGGGACACTACATCACTGCAGAATCGACAGGGAGAGCTAGGCAGTTCAAGACCCTTTGGGTGCTGCCATAGATTTACATTACATGCCCGTCCAAGGTGGCTCACCGTCATTGGCCACAGATAAAATGATATAAAGTCACGTAATATCTACCGTAGTTTTGATAGCTAGAAAGTTAAACAAGCAGTCATCCTCATGAATCACGTCGACAATATACTGGCAAATCCTTAGTGAAATGATATATTGGGTTGTTGTGGTTACACGTGGTCTGCGGTTGTGATGCCAGTTGGACGTACTGCCAAATTCTCTAAAATTATGTTGGGGGTGGCTTATGGTAGAGAAAGGAACATTAAATTCTCTGGCAACAGCTCAGGTGGACATTCATGCAGTCAGCACGCCAATTGCACGCTCCCCCAAAACTTGAGACATCTGTAGCATTTTTTGTGTCACACAACTGCACATTTTAGAGCGCCATTTTATTGTCCCCAGCACAAGGTGCACCTGTGTAATGATCATTCTGTTTAATCAGCTTCTTGATATGCCACACCGTTCAGGTGGATGGATTATTTTGGCAAGAGAGAAAATATCACTAACAGGGATGTAAACAAATTTTTGCACAAAATTTGAGAGAAATATGCTTTTTGTGCATATGGAACATTTCGGGGATCTTTCATTTCAGCTCATGAAGCACGGGACCAATACTTTGCATTTATATTTTTGTTCATTATAGATAAAACAGCCCGGTGCTCATCGACCATAAACATAAAACGAGTCGGAAATAGCAAATTCAACAATTAGTGGTTTGCAAGGAATCAGCAAGCTATTGTGCTTCCCCTGCCTGCTATTTGGTGGAGAGGGTGTGTGGTCCAAGTCTGGGTTGAAGGATTTAAAAAATAGGTCTGAAACGATCTCTTGTCCAACCTTAAAAGAACAAACATTCACACCATGGGCCATAAACAGTGAGTCCAAAAATATGTCTTGTATACTTCTTCCAACAATGATGTAATATGCCAGGGAGATATGTATTCTGCAGCTAAGAAAGTAATACTAAGTGTATGTTGTGTAGTAAGCTGTTAGTAGACCATGTGTTTCACCCTAAGAATTTGGTCCCGCACCCCCTCAGACCTTAGCTTACTGTTCTGACTTGGTGGTTGCACATGTAGCCCTATAGCCTGTTTTGGAGAAATGTCATCATCGAATAGTGTAAGAGCTTTCATTGTCTGCTTATATGCCTCCGTTATTTATCCTACAGTTCTGACTTGGTGTACAGGGAGAACACTAAGAACGGCCCATGTTCTGAATTCTGTCGCTGTCCATTTCAAAAGGGCTGAATAAATAGGCATATCGACTATGTCCGGCTTCACTCGCTCATTAATGTCTTAATCAGTATCTTAGTTATCTTTTTAGGTGATGTTGGAATGATGCATTTCATTGTTTCTAAATTTGCTCGTGTGCTTTTCTCCACGAGGGGATACCATAATAATGCGACAGTCTCTTCACATTCATTTTCTTGTAATTATTTGTCTACAAAAAGTTTAGTAGACCCGTGTAATTCCAGTTGACAAGGGTTGTTTTGTTTGCGCAATACGCTGTCTGTGCGTTTGGTATTCTGTCTATTAAAGTGTATCGTCGTGATTGTATTTTCCTTATTTTTTAAAACAACATAGCCCTAATAAAATAGTTAATGGTAAGGCTATCCGCATCTTTCTTGTGCTCTTCCTCTGTGGTGTCTTAACAGAGTAAAGTTTAGGTTTCACCATCTTGCTGAATGTATCTGAACACCCATCTGAATCTCTGGTCGGTGTCCATTTTGAAAGTGCTGAACGATGGCCTACCTCGTCGCAGCTCGTTTGCTTGCACTTGCTTATAATTAGGAGCTACAGCACCAGTCAAACGTTAGGACACACCTACCTCATTCAATGTTTTTTTTTTAAATTTTACATTGTAGAATAATAGTGAAGACATCAAAAACTAATAAAAGTGCAAAATAAATAGATTTGAGATTCTTCAAAAATTTAAATGCGTTCCAGGTGACTACCTCATGAAGCAGGTTGAGAGAATGCTAAGCGTGTGTAAAGCTGTCATCAAGGCAAAGGGTGGCTACTTAGAATAATTTGTTTAACACTTTTTTGCTTACCACATGATTCCATGTGTTATTTCAATGTAGAAAATTGTAAAAATAAAGAAAACACCTGGAGTGAGTAGGTGTCCCCTTTATTTTTGACTGGTACTGTAACTGTTTATGACAAGAACAAACATTATGAATCTACTGAAAAATAAATGTAATGTTTGTGTATTGTTCAAAAATCAAAACTCATGTCGACATTCATTATTATTATTGAAGGACAATGCGTTTTTTACCGTGTTACACAAATCCACAAGGAGTCAGCAGAAACCATATATCAATAAGCCATTCAGCCAAATCAGTTATATATATATTTTTAAAGGCAGTAAATGAGGCTGAATGAACTGTTTGGCTGCCAGACAAGGCTCCGCTGATAGCCAGGTGTAGCGGAGGTAAGGATTCACTCCACAGTGAATTAACTGTTTCTCTGCCAGACAAGGCTCCGCTGATAGCCAGGTGTAGCGGTGGTAAGGATTCACTCCACAGTGCTGAAAAGAAAGCTCTGCTGTTGGGACGGCTTTATGTAGGCCCTAACAGTTTGTGGGCAACGTTTGTCACCGTTATAGTGCAAATAATGTATTGTTTAGTGTTGTATCATGCAATGTTCCCTCTAATCTGCACAAGGGCAGCAGCCGCGAGACTCCCACGCAGAAGAAATACAGTTGAAGTAGGAAGTTTACATACACTTAGGTTGGAAGTCATTAAAACTTGTTTTTAAACCACTCCACACATTTCTTGTTAGCAAACTATAGATTTGGCAAGTCAGTTAGGAAATCGACTTTGTGCATGACACAAGTAATTTTTCCAACAATTGTTTACAGACAGAGTGAATTATAAGTGAAATAATCTATCACAATTCCAGGGGGGCAGTGGTTTACATACACTAAGTTGACTGTGCCTTTAAACAGCTAGGAAAATTCCAGAAAATGATGGCATGGAGCTTCTGATAAGCTAATTCACATTATTTGAGTCAATTGGAGGTGTACCTGTGGATATATTTCAAGGCCTACCTTCCAACTCAGACACTCTTTGCTTGACACCATGGGAAAAAAATCCAAAGAAATCAGCCAAGATCTCAGAAAAACAATTGTAGACCTCCACAAGTCTGGTTCATCCTTGGGAGCAATTTCCAAACGCCTGAAGGTACCACGTTCATCTGTACAAACAATAGTACGCAAGTATAAACACCATGGGACCACGCAGCCGTCATACCACTCAGGAAGGGGGCGCGTTCTGTCTCCTAGAGATGAACTTACATTGGTGCGAAATCCCAGAACAGCAGCAAGGGACCTTGTGAAGATGCTGGAGGAAACAGGTACAGAAGTATCTATATCCACAGTAAAATGAGTCCTATATTGACATAACCAGAAAGGCTGCTCAGCAAGGAAGAAGACACTGCTCCAAAACCACCATAAAAAAGTCAGACAACTACACATGGGGACAAAGATCGTACTTTTTTAGAGAAATGTCCTCTGGTCTGATGAAATAAAAACAGAACTGTTTGGCCATAATGACCATTGCCATGTTTGGAGGAAAAAGGGGGAGGCTTGCAAGCCGAAGAACACCCATCCCAACCTTGAAGCACGGAGGTGGCAGCATCATGTTGTGGGGGTGCTTTGCTGCAGGAGGGTCTGGTGCACTTCACAAAATACACGGCATCATGAGGCAGGACAATTATGTGGATATATTGAAGCAACCTCTCAAGACATCAGTCAGCAAGTTAAAGCTTGGTCGCAAATGGGTCTTCCAAATGGACAATGACCCCAAGCATACTTACAAAGTTGCTTCAAAATGGCTTAAGGACAACAAAGTCAAGGTATTGGAGTGGCCATCACAAAGCCCTGACCTCAATCCTATAGAAAATTTGTAGGCAGAACTGAGAAAGCTTGTGCGAGCAAGGAGGGCTACAAACCTGACTCAGTTACACCAGCTCTGTCAGGAGGAATGGGCCAAAGTTCACCCCACTTATTGTGGGAAGCTTGTGGAAGGCTACCATAAACGTTGGACCAAAGTTAAACAATTTGAAGGCAATGCTACCAAATACTAATTGTGTGTATGTAAACTTCCGACCCACTGGGAATGTGATGAAAGAAATAAAAGCTGAAATAAATCACTCTACTATTATTCTGACATTTCACATTCTTAAAATAAAGTTGTGATCCTAACTGACCTAAAACAGGGAATTATTACTAGGATTAAATGACAGGAATTGTGAAAAACTGAGTTTAAATGTATTTGGCTATGGTGTATGTAAACTTCCGACTTCAACTGTATTAGCCCATAGAGAGAAGCACGAGATTGAACTTCACTCAACTTTCTAGAGCAGTGGACACCAACCGTTGGATCTCCAAGGCATTCCTAGCCGATAACCAAACATTTCTGTAAAAAACAAACAATGATACAGCCTTGTGTTCCTATTTATATGTGTCTCGGCTGTTTTCGGTAGGTGCATCCGATTCAGCTGCCCTGCGCACCAGGTAAGCAACTATTGCCATTTTGAACCATTTCACGTGTCTCCGGGCCGGCCGAGAAATCAAGTGCACTATAGGACTAACGCTTGCCAATCGGATGGCTCAGATTACCGTGTCTGCAGTAACGTAGCAGGCATAAAAGGCGGCTACAGCAAATGTGATACTTGAGGTTTAAAACCATGACTTTTGCATGAGGCAGAAAGTTTCACCACAACTGGAAGACGGTGTCCCTCTATTGTCAGTGTCAGTGGAGGAAAAGAAGAGTGGAGGGATGCTGACTGACCATGCAGCAGGGGTGCAACTTTGGTTTTAGAAGTGGGGGGGACATAACCTGGCGGTGGGTCTGGGAGTGCTCCCCCCCAGAATTGTTTTGGCCATCTAAAGCTAATTTTCTGCATTTCTACACAATCCAATATGCCATCTCTATTTAGAACAACAAAAAGTAAGTAAAAATGCCCACAGTCATAAAGCTAGGAAAGAGATGATTAAATATGTTTAAGTGATTGATAAGACTGAACTAGATCCATGATAATTCAATAATCAATATGGTGTCTCACCTTGAACCAATAGCCTAACAAATGAACTCTTAAAAAAACACAGAATTTAAAAAAAGAGACTTTTGATAGTTTTTATTAAGTCATCCTCGATATCAAATTTCAGCCAGGACGCCCAGCCAGCCCAAGCCGCCTGCACGCCCGAACCCCACCAGTCTAGTACATAACTTAACTCTCCCAACAAGCCCCCAAGGGAAAGGCTTGGAAACAAAAGTACAAATAACATAAAAAAATAACACATACACCTCAAATATATATTAACAGACAAAAAGCAAATCCTCCATATAATTAATCTCATAGACCTAAAGGTACTGTAGAGCTCTTCTTACTCTTCGCACACAATATAGCTGGGTTGCCCCATCCCGTCTCTAGGGGTCCACAGCCCTGTATCGCCCCAACCCAACACACCCCACTCAGCTTTAGTATCTTAGAGAAACATTCATTATTGGTTTCAGGTGTGTTAGGTTAAGTCCAGAGTAACAAGAGTACAGCAGACCCCCAGGGCCAGGCCTTAGCAAGCCCAGCGGCTAGGGTTTGACGCCGTAATGTTTTCAATACAGACTACTTTTGTCGAACTGTATTTCATATGCGGCATCCAGACATAGTTTAAAATGATTTTTTTTTAATAGTAGGCCACTCTGGTAGACCTACATTATGATCAAATAACCACAGTAGCCTACTCGGCCGCTGTTAAAAGCAGTTACAGCCTCAGTGTCCACAGTAAACGCGCACTTGAAGTTCAACAGGATTTTCACAACGTTCATGTTTGCCCTCAGAAGATCTGAAATTTGCTCAGTGCCCCCAAATAATTAGGTGGGAACATTGGTGTAGTGGCTTTGCTGGCATCTAAAAACAAAAAGTTGAGTTCGCCACATCGAGATTTACATGCTAAAATCGCCACTGGAACTACCATATCTAACGAATGATTAAACAATATATTTACCTTTTTCCAATCCTCAGAAGGGACATAATTTTCATCTTCTTCCGACTCTTCCTCTGCATCCTTATCTGAAATAACATTTGGCAGTTTGACTCTGTCTCACCGTTTCCACACATCAGTTCTCATTTTGAACCACTGGGTTAAAATGCATAAAGTGCATTCAGAAAGTATTCACACTCCTTGACTTATCCCAAATTTTGTTGTCTTACAGCCTGAATTTTAAATGGATTAAATTGAAATTGTGTCACTGGCCTACACACAATACCCATAATGTCAAAGTGGAATTATGTTTAGATGTTTTTTTTCATACAAATTAATAACAAATTAAAAGATGAAATGTCTGGAGTCAATAAGTATTCAAGCCCTTTGTTACGGCCATCTTAAATAAGTTCAGGAGTGAAAAAAAAAAAAAAATTGGCTTAACAATTCACATAAGTTGCATGGACTCACTGTGCGCAATAATAGTGTCTAACATATTTTTTTTAATGACTACCTCATCCCTGTACCGGACACATTAAATAATCTCAAGGTCCCCCAGTCAAGCAGTGAATTTCAAACACAAATTGAACTACAAAGACCAGGGAGATGAGTAAAAAAAATAATAAAGCAGACATTGAATATCCCTTTGAGCATGGTGAAGTTATTGATTACACTTTGGATGGAGTATCAATACACCCAGTCAATACAAAGATAGACGTCCATCCTAACTCGGTTGCCGAAGAGGAAGGAAATCGCTCAGGGATTTCACCATGAGGCCAATAGTGACTTTAAAACATGTTACATAGTTTAATGGCTGTGATAGGAGAAAACTGAGGATGGATCAGCAACATTATAGTAACTCCACAATACTAACCTACATGACAGTGAAAAGGAATATTGTACAGAATAAAAATATTCCAAAACATACATCCTGTTTGCAATAAGGCACTACAGTAAAACTGCAAAAAATGTGGCACAAAAATGTAGTTTATGTCCTGAATACAAAGGGTCATGTTTGGGGAAAATCTAACATCACAGAGTACCATTCTCCATATTTTCAAGCATAGTGGTGGCTGCATCATGTTATAGGTATGCTTGTCATCAGCAAGGACTAGGGAGTTTTCTAGGATAAAAATAAATGGAACAGAGCTAAGCACAGGCAAAATCCTAGAGGAGAACCTGTTTCAGTCTGCTTTCCAACAGACTCTGGTAGAAAAATACACCTTTCAGCAGGTCAATAACCTAAAAGTTGCTTACCAAGATGACATTGAATATTGTACAATCCAGGTGTGCAAAGCTCTTAGAGACAAAAAAAAAACTCTTAGCTGCAATCGCTGCCAAAGGTGATTCTAACATGTACAGAGTAAGGGGAGTGAATACTTATGGTACCAGTCAAAAGTTTGTACACACCTACTCATTCAAGGGTTTTTCTTTATTTGTACTATTTTCTACATTGTATTATAATAGTGAAGTCATCAAAACTATGAAATAACACATGGAATAATGTAGTAACCCCCCCAAAAAAGTTAAACAAATCCAAATATATTTTAGATTCTTCAAAAGAAGCCACCCTTTGCCTTGATGACAGCCTTGCTCACTCGACATTCTCTCAACCAGCTTCATGAGGTAATCACCTGGAATGCATTTTCAACAGTCTTGAAGGAGTTCCAACATCTGCTAAGCACATGTTGGCTGCTTTTCCTTCACTCTACGGTCCAACTCATCCCAAACTGTCTCAATTGGTTTGAGGTCAGGTGATTGTCGAGGCCAAGTCATTTGATGCAGCACTCCATCACTCTCTTTCTTGGTCAAATAGCTCTTATACAGCCCGAAGGTGTGTTTTGGGTCATTGTCCTGTTGAAAAACAAATGATAGTCCCACTAAGCCCAAACCAGACAGGAAGGCGTATTGTTGCAGAATGCTGTGGTAGCCATATGCTGGTTAAGTTTGCCTTGAATTTTAAATAAAATTACAGACAGTGTCATCAGCAAAGTACCCCCACACCTCCTCCTCCATGCTTCACGGTGGGAACCACACATGCGGAGATCATCCGTTCACCTACTCTGCATCTCACAAAGACACGGCGGTAGAAACCAAAAATCGCAAATTTGGACTCAGACCAAATGACAGATTTCCACCGGTCTAATGTCAATTGCTCATGTGTCTTCGTCCCATCAAGCATTTTCTTATTATTTGTGTCCTTTAGTAGTGGTTTCTTTGCAGCAATTCAACCATGAAGGCCTGATTCATGCGGTCTCTTCTGAACAATTGATGTTGAGATGTGCTTCACTTGAACTCTGAGGTGCAATCTGAGGTGGAGTTAATTGCTGATTTCTGAGGCTGGTAACTCTGGGTCTTCCTTTCCTGTGGCAGTCCTCATGAGAGACAGTTTCATCATAGTGCTTGATGGTTCTTGAGACTGCACTTGAAGATACTTTCAAAGTGCTTGACACTTTCCTTGTTGACTGACCTTCATGTCTTAAAGTAATGATGGACTGTCATTTAGCTTTGCTTATTTTAGCTGTTCTTGCCATAATATGGACTTGGTCTTTTGTCAACTAGGGCTATCTTCTGTATACCAACCCTACCTTGTGACAACACAACTGAAAATGTCTCAAACACATTAAGGAAAGAAGTCCCACAAATGAACTTAAAAAGGCACACCTGTTAATTGAAATGCATTCCAGGTGACTACCTCATGAAGCTGGTTGAGAGAATGCCAAGTGTGTAAAACTGTCATCAAGGCAAAGGGTGGCTACTTTGAAGAATCTAAAATAAAAAAAAAATATATATTTTGATTTGTAAAACACTTTTTTGGTTACTACATGATTCTATGTGTGTAATTTCATAGTTCTGATGTCTTCACTACTATTGTACAATGTAGAAAATAATAAAAAAATAAAGAAAAACCCTTGAATGAGTAGGTGTGTCCAAACTTTTGACTGGTACTGTATGTACTTCATTTTCAATACATTTACCAACATTTCTAGAAACATGTTTTCACTTTGTCATTATGGGGTATTGTGTGTAGATGGGTGAAAATATATTTAGTCCATTTTGAATTCAGGCTGTAACAAAATGTGGAATAATTCAAAGGGTATGAATACTTTTTGAAGGCTCTGTAGAACAAGATCTCACAAACTATCCAATATAAAAAGCGTGTCTCGGTGATGGAAGCAAAGGTGCATACTTTCGAAGTACTTGAGGGTCTGTGATCCGCGTATCAGCTCTGCCGTGCCGTGGGATTTGACGGAGCGCGTGCGACCCTCGCTGGATAACTGGTTCTCGTTCCCCATTCCTGACGAGATCTTCACCCTCTCGGTCTGAACAAACACACACACCCCAAAGCATTACACACAATTCCCCCCCTCCAATGGTACATTCAAAGAAGCCCCTTTGCAAGGGTGTCCCCCCACTCTGCCCAGAGTGGGAGAAAACACTTTCCCTTCCTTATGTTATAAACTATAAAAAGGGCACTGAAGAAGGCAGTGATGCCGAAACGTTGGTGATTTACCCAATAAATGACAGAGTTTTTTTAAATAATATATATATATATATATATATATATATATATATATATATATATATAAATAAATTGTTGCACTCTTTTCGACAATTTTTATAGTTTATTCGCCGTTAGTCAGCAACTCCACGCAAAATAATTTTCTGGGTGGGCGCCAGCTTGTTTTTTTATCCTTATGTTATAAAATACATTTTACCAAGACAAATATGATTCTAAATTATCTAAATCTCTAACATATCACTAACAGTATATCCAAAAAGTCTGATTTCATAACCTAATAAACTCAGCAAAAACAAGACCCTGTCTTTCAAAGATAATTCATAAAACTCCCAACAACTTCACAGATGTTCATTGTAAAGGGTTTAAACACTGTTTCCCAAGCTTGTTCACTGAACCATAAACAATTCATGAACATGCACCTGTGGAACGCTCGTTAAGACACTAACAGCTTACAGACAGTAGGCAAATAAGGTCACAGTTATGAAAACTTAGGACACTAAAAAGAGGCCTTTCTACTGATTCTGAAAAACACAAATGGAAGATGCCCAGAGTCCCTGCTCATCTGCGTGAACATGCCTTAGGCATGCTGCAAGGAAACATTGAGGACTGCAGATGTGGCCAGGGCAATAAATTGCAATGTCCGTACTGTGAAACACCTAAGACAGCGCTACAGGGAGAAAGGACGGACAGCTAATCGCCATGGCCAGCGAAGAGCCCGGATCTCAATCCCACTGAGCATGTCTGGGACCTGTTGGACCGGAGGGTGAGGGCTAGGGCCATTACCCCCAGAAATGTCCGGGAACTTGCAGGTGCCTTGGAGGAAGAGTGGGGTAACATCTCACAGCAAGAACTGGCAAATCTGGTGCAGTCCATGAGGAGGAGATGCACTGCAGTACTCAATGAGGCTGGTGGCCACACCAGATGCTGACTGTTACACATTATTCAATTTCTGTTAATCACGTCTGTGGAACTTCTTCAATTTATGTCTCAGTTGTTGAATCTTATGTTCATACAAATATTTGCTGAAAATAAACACAGTTGACAGTGAGAGGTCGTTTCTTTTTTTGCTGAGTTTACATCCGATAATAAGCACCAAGCTCTGTTGACAGAGATACAGTGGGGCAAAAAAGTATTTAGTCAGCCACCAATTGTGCAAGTTCTCCCACTTAAAAAGATGAGGCCTGTAATTTTCATCATAGGTACACTTCAACTATGACAGACAAAATGAGAAGAAAAAAAATCCAGAAAATCACATTGTAGGATTTTTAATGAATTTATTTGCAAATTATGGTGGAAATTAAGTATTTGGTCACCTACAAACAAGCAATATTTCTGGCTCTCACAGACCTGTAACTTCTTATTTAAGAGGCTCCTCTGTCCTCCACTCGTTACCTGTATTAATGGCACCTGTTTGAACTTGTTATCAGTATAAAAGACACCTGTCCACAACCTCAAACTGTCACACTCCAAACTCCACTATGGCCAAGACCAAAGAGCTGTCAAAGGACACCAGAAACAAAATTGTAGACCTACACCAGGCTGGGAAGACTGAATCTGCAATAGGTAAGCAGCTTGGTTTGAAGAAATCAACTGTGAGAGCAATTATTAGGAAATGGAAGACATACAAGACCACTGATAATCTCCCTCGATCTGGGGCTCCACGCAAGATCTCACCCTGTGGGGTCAAAATGATCACAAGAACGGTGAGCAAAAATCCCAGAACCACACGGGGGGACCTAGTGAATGACCTGCAGAGAGCTGGGACCAAAGTAACAAAGCCTACCATCAGTAACACACTACGCCGCCAGGGACTCAAATCCTGCAGTGCCAGATGTGTCCCCCTGCTTAAGCCAGTACATGTCCAGGCACGTCTGAAGTTTGCTAGAGAGCATTTGGATGATCCAGAAGAAGATTGCGAGAATGTCATATGGTCAGATGAAACCAAAATATAACTTTTTGGTAAAAACTCAACTCTTTGTGTTTGGAGGACAAAGAATGCCGAGTTGCATCCAAAGAACACCATACCTACTGTGAAGCATGGGGGTGGAAACATCATGCTTTGGGGCTGTTTTTCTGCAAAGGGACCAGGACGACTGATAAAGGAAAGAATGAATGGGGCCATGTATCATGAGATTTTGAGTGAAAACCTCCTTCCATCAGCAAGGGCATTGAAGATGAAACGTGGCTGGGTCTTTCAGCATGACAATGATCCCAAACGCACCGCCCGGGCAACGAAGGAGTGGCTTCGTAAGAGGTCCTCAAGGTCCTGGAGTGGCCTAGCCAGTCTCCAGATCTCAACCCCATAGAAAATCTTTGGAGGGAGTTTAAAGTCCGTGTTGCCCAGCAACAGCCCCAAAACATCACTGCTCTAGAGGAGATCTGCATGTAGGAATGGGCCAAAATACCAGCAACAGTGTGTGAAAACCTTGTGAAGACTTACAGAAAACGTTTGACCTCTGTCATTGCCAACAAAGGGTATATAACAAAGTATTGAGATACATTTTTGTTATTGACCAAATACTTATTTTCCACCATAATTTGCACATAAATTCATTAAATATCCTACAATGTGATTTTCTTCCTCATTTTGTCTGTCATAGTTGAAGTGTACCTATGATGAAAATTACAGGCCTCTCATCTTTTTAAGTGGGAGAACTTGCACAATTGGTGGCTGACTAAATACATTTTTGCCCCACTGTATGCTTGTTTTTGTGATAAATTTTACACACAAAAAAATACCATTAATATGAAGTGTATACTAAAATATAAAATACTAGGTCATGTCTCAAAATCGATATCTATCTTACCTCAAATGTTTTATATCCTCTGGATTTGAGAAGAAAGAGGAGTTCAACGGTGAGCCTGTCAGTTAGCCTTAATTGTAGCACAGCATCCAGCCTACCTGACAATGCTATTGTCCAGATTTTTGACCCCCAAAAATGTATTGCCTCCATTGATTTAGTCACCCCGATTTTAGCCATCCTACAAGGCTAAAAACTCCACTTTTGAACAGATTATGACATGAGGTTTGGACCATTGTTTTTTTTAGATTATGTGTATAACTAACATATTACCCATTGGTCAAAATATGTTTTTGATTGGACATCCTACCCTTTGAAACAACAAAATCAACATTCATTACTCATGTATGAAATAGAGGCATCAGCATCAACGCTGACTAGATGTATCTATCATCAGCAAATTTGTAACAACTATACATTTCTGACTGAATGTGTCAACCATGTTGGCTGTAAAATATGCAGTGATGCTTTATAACAATCAAATTAGAACAGTAAGGTGCAAACAAGCATTCCTTCTTTATGACTGTGTTGGTTGATATCCTGTTACTTCAGGAGATTCATGGCACCCACCTTATTCCTCTTCAGCTCGCCAATGTTTCTACTGCTTTCATCATTGTCCACATCCTCCTCTTCCTCCTCTTCCTCATCCTCCAACTCCTCTTCATCCTCAAAGTCTTCCTCCTCCTCTTCTTCATCCTCTCCATCTGCAGGTGAACCGCCGCCACATCCGTACATACTCAACAACTCATGAATGGGCATCTCTCCCTCCTATGGCACAAATGGAACAACAAAAAAATCCCTTTTGTTACACACTGAATTTAGTGGATTACCCTTAAAACAGACAAACATAAATCACTGGCAAAACGTTGCAATAATAGGGATCAAATAGTCTATATATACAGTACCAGTCAAAAGTTTGGACACATACTCATTCAAGGGTTTTTCATTATTTTTACTATTTTCTACATTGTAGAATAATAGTGAAAACATCACAACTATGAAATAACACACATGGAATCATGTAGTAACCAAAAAATGTTAAAACAAATCAAAATATATTTTATATATATTCTTCAAAGTAGCAACCCTTTGCCTCGACAGTTTTGCAGCTTCATGAGGTCGTCACCTGGAATGCATTTCAATTAACAGGTTGCCTTATTAAGCGTTTGAGCCAATCAGCTGTGTTGTGACAAGGAACGGTTGGTATACAGAAGATGGCCCTATTTGGTAAAAGACCAAGTCCATATTATGGCAAGAACAGCTCAAATAAGCAAAAAGAAATGACAGTCCATCATTACTTTAAGACATGAAGGTCAGTCAACAAGGAACATGTCAAGAACATTGAAAGTATCTTCAAGTGCAGTGGCAAAAAACATCAAGCACTATGATGAAACTGGCTCTCATGAGGACCGCCACAGGAAAGGAAGACCCAGAGTTACCTCTGCTGCAGAGGATAAGTTCATCAGAGTTGCCAGCCTCAGAAATTAGCAAATAACTCCACCTCAGATTGCAGCCCAAATAAACACTTCACGGAGTTTAACTAACAGACACATCTCAACATTAACTGTTCGGATGAGACTGCGTGAATCAGGCCTTCATGGTCGAATTGTTGCAAAGAAACCACTACTAAAGGACACCAATAAGAAGAAGAGACTTGCTTGGGCCAAGAAACACATACAATGGACATTAAACCTGTGGAAATATGTCCTTTGGCCTGATGAGTCCAAATGTGAGATTTTTGGTTACACCAGCCGCTGTGTTGTGAGACGCAGAGTAGCAGGGATGAGGGCCCAAAAATGTGACTTTTTTTTGGTTGCACTGAAACATGCAACAACAAAAAATCCCTGCTAGGGGGAAATGCAGGTTTTAACTAATTAAACAACAAAGAATATGATCTACATGATCAGTCTCTGTGTGTAAAATAAAAAGTGGTTAATGTGAACCTAACTCACAGCTAAAAAAATGTTTAAAAAAGCAATCCAATGTTATTTGTTGCCTAAACTTTACTGCAAAAGTCCTGAGAAAAAAAAACAATACAGTAATATTGCAGTTACCATGACAGCCTTTATAATAGAATGTTGATAATAGAATGCTTGTGACATCACACATCTAACTATTGCACTCTGGGAAAACAAATTCTTAAAGTAGAAATATAATGAAACACAGGCATTCTATTTTTGCTCTATTATAGTGGCCACTAAAGTAGACGTCGATCAAGTGCACAAGGCTACATGTGTGCAAAAACGTTCAACGTGTAAAAAATTAAATAATCCCAACTCACTCACACGTGTTACTGTCAAGTTCAACGCAACTAAAGCAATATCTTTGGGCTACACTGCACATTATCACACTTCCTGCCTGTGGACATCTGTTCTACAATGTGCCAGCAGAGCATGATACCCTTTGTTGGCATAATTGATCTCTTTCAGGCAGAGAGTACATGGTAGCATCCATCTTAAACCAAGCCCATCTCCAGCTACACTTCATCCCTGATTCCAGCAACGCCTCCTCTTCACCTAATTCTCTCATTACGAAAATTAACCACATAGTGTAGAGGGAAACCATTAGTTCACAGATAGGAGTTAGTTCATTGGCTAGTTAACATTTCACACAGACTCCCAGGGTCCAGTAAGCAACTAACGCGTTATAACTTGAGGAACGGCAAGGAGTCGTATACCAGTGAATACTATAGCGAATTGGTTGGGTTACTAACATTAGCGCATCTGATGCTATAACGTTAGCTGTGTGTCTTTATTAGCCAGCTAACTTTCACACCATAAACTAAATGATATGATCAGTTAAGTTGGCCGACGTGAGCAAGAAACAGGTCAACACACACAAGTCTGCGGGGCCTGACAGATAACCAGGACAACTGGCAGGTGTCTTCACTGACATTTTCAACATGTCCCTGATTGAGTCTGTAATACCAACATGTTTCAAGCAGACCACCATAGTCCCTGTACCCAAGAGCACAAAGGCAACCTGCCTAAATTACTACGTAGCACTCAAGTCCGTAGCCATGAAGTGCTTTGAAAGGTTGGTAATGGTTGACATCAACACCATTATCCCAGAAACCCTAGACCCACTCCTATTTGCATACCGCCCAAACAGATCCACAGATGATGCAATCTCTATTGCACTCCACACTGCCCTTTCCCACCTGGACAAAAGGAACACTTATGTGAGAATGCTATTCATTGACTACAGCTCAGCGTTCAACAGCATAGCACCCTCAAAGCTCATCACTAAGCTAAGGATCCTGGGACTAAACACCTCCCTCTGCAACTGGATCCTGCACTTCCTAACAGGCAGACCCCAGCCACCCTAGTCATAGACTGTTCTCTCTATTACCGCATGGCAAGCGGTACCGGAGTGCCAAGTCTAGGACAAAAAGGCTTCTCAACTGTTTTTACCCCCAAGCCATAAGACTCCTGAACAGGTAATCAAAATGGCTACCCGGACTATTTGCTTTGTTTTTCTATAGGACAATGACCCAAAACACACCTCCAGGCTGTGTAAGGGCTATTTGACCAAGGAGAGTGATGAAGTGCTGCATCAGATGACCTGGCCTCCACAATTACCCGACCTCAACCCAAATGAGATGGTTTGGGATGAGTTGGACCGCAGAGTGAAGAAAAAGCAGCCAACAAGTGCTCAACCTATGTGGGAATTCCGTCAAGACTGTTGGAAAAGCATTCCAAGCGACTATCTCATGAAGCTGGTTGAGAGAATGCAAAGAGTGTGCAAAACTGTCATCAAGGCAAAGGGTGTCTACTTTGAAGAATCAAAAATATTTTTGATTTGTTTAACACTTTTTTGGGTTACTACATGAGTCCACGTGTTGTTTCATAGTTGTGTGTCGTCACTATTATTCTACAATGTAAAACATAGCACAAATAAAGACAAACCCTTGAATGAGTAGGTGTGTCCAAACTTTTGACTGGTACTGTATATAACTAACACGTTACTGTCCACAGGGCCATATTCATTAGAGCACATATGTCAGAGTCAAGGCCCGCGGGCCACATCCGGCCCGCAAGAAGGTTTTTTACGGCCCCTGGGATGATCTTGATTTATTATTAGAACCGGCCCGCAGCAAGCCGGCAGCCCGCAGATCTTTTACACGCACCAATACTACATTTCCCACAATGCAAAGGTGACGCACCGAGCAGTAGGCTGCTTCATTTCAATATTTATTGGCACAGCAGTCGTCAGCATCACAGTAAAATTAACTTTCAGATACCCATCAAAAATGGCAAAACGGAAGGTGGATACTGAGAACCGGGGGTTTCAAACAAGGTGGGAGTCGGAGTATATGTTCACGAAGGTAGCTGGAAAACCTGTGTGTCTTCTGTGTGGAGAAAGTGTGGCGGTACTGAAAGAGTATAATCTGAGACGACATTATGAAACGAAACACGCGGACACACACGCGGACGCAACTGTCAAGGCCAGTTTTATTTTGGCAGAAGAGATCGCTAAATCAGCCCGGCCATTTACGGAGGGGGATTTCATCAAAAACTGCATGATTAAAGTTTGTGACGAAGTTTGCCCAGAAAAAAGGCAACTCTTTTTAAATGTGAGTCTGAGCAGAAACACCATTGCCGAGAGAGTAGACCAGTTGTCCATCAATCTAAAAGAGCAGCTTGTGAAAAAGGGAAAAGATTTTATTGCATATTCCTTGGCTGTGGATGAGAGCACCGACATTTCTGACATTGCCCAGTTGTCAATTTTCATCCGCGGAGTGGACTCCAACCTAAGCGTGACAGAGGAGTTTTTGGCTTTACGTCCTATGCATGGCACAACTACGGGGCATGATTTGTATGAAGAGGTGTCAAGATGTGTAAATGAGATGGAGCTGCCTTGGGAAAAACTCGTGGGTTTGACAACCGACGGAGCACCTGCGATGTGTGGACACAGGAGCGGACTGGTGGCGAAGATACGGGAAAAGATGCAAGAGGAAAACGCGACAGGTGAGCTGACAGCTTATCATTGTATCATACACCAGGAAGCGTTGTGCGGTAAAGCCTTGAAAATGGAGCATGTAATGAGCATCATCACGCGCACAGTTAACTTTATCAGAGCCAAAGGTTTGAATCACCGCCAGTTCAAGGCATTTCTGACGGAGTTAGAAACGGAGCATGGTGATTTGCCTTATCACACAGAGGTGCGATGGCTAAGCCAGGGAAAGGTGCTTCAAAGATGTTTCGAGCTTCGTGAGGAGATTTGTCTGTTCTTGGACAGCAAAGGGAAAGACACAACACAACTCCGAGACGAAATGTTTCTGTGTGAAATGGCTTTTCTGTGTGACATTACGAGTCATCTGAATGCAATAAACTTGCAGCTGCAGGGTCGGGATCGTGTCATCTCTGATATGTACAGTACAGTGAAGGCATTTAAAACCAAACTGACTCTGTGGGAGACGCAGATGCGGAAAGAAAATTTGAGCCACTTTCCCAGCTGCCAGACCATGAAAGAGAAGCTCTCTACCAGTGCGTTCCCGAGCACACAGTTGGCTGATAAAATAGGTATGCTTGCCGCTGACTTTCGACGCCGATTTGCTGACTTTGAAGCACAAAAAAGCAGGTTGGAACTGCTCGGTAACCCATTTGCTGTTGACGTGGAAAGCTCACCACCAAACCTCCAAATGGAGTTGATTGACCTCCAATGCAATGATGCACTGAGGGCAAAATATGCGGCAGTGGGTGCTGCGGAGTTCGCCCGTTTCCTCCCCGGCACAATGCCCCAGCTGCGCATCCAGGCTGCTCAAACGTTGTCTATGTTTGGCAGCACATACCTGTGTGAACAACTGTTTTCTTTGATGAACCTGAACAAAACATCACACAGAAGTCGACTTACTGCTGAACACCTCCACTCAATTCTGAGGATTTCTTCAGCTCAGAGCCTTACCCCGAACATTGATGAACTTGTGGAAAAGATGGGACACCACCAAGTATCACCCTCAACCTCAAACAAGTGAACATTACTGTGCAATCACATATTTAGAGTTTTTACTCAGTTCAAGTTTAAAAGTTAAAATTTAATATTTGTTTTCACTGCATGTTACTTCTCCTTAAACAAAGTGTTGTTTTTGATTAATAGATTTTTGCACTTTATTTTTTTGTATTTCAATCCAATTATATTTTAAAAATATTTCAGTTGAGTGGATGATAGAAAATTGCTATTATTGTTTTTTCTTTGAAGTAAATTTAGCCCACTTTTGCTAAAATAGAAAATATAGTCTACTGATGGTGCCTTGAATACCGGTTTCTTTCATTTAATGTTCATGTTATGGGGATATTTATATAAAGGAAATTTGTCTTTTGTGTCTGTTGAAAATTAAAGATTACTGACAGAGCCATAAGAAAATATTGCTTTATTTATCTGATCATATTGTAATATATTTGTTAGGTTTTCAGTAGGTTCAATTAGGTTCACTAGACTATATGCGTCATTTAAAAAATTTTCAATGAACATTCGAACAGTCCGGCCCTCGTCTTGTAGCTGATTTTTTTATTTGGCCCTCCGTCCATTTGACTTTGACACCCCTGCATTAGAGCATGAATACTGTAGCAAAAAGGTTTGCAACATAAAACAAAAACAAGTGTTTCATCTTGGACACATTCAGGTAGTCTCTCCTTGTTTCAGTTCATCTTCTTCCAGTGCATGAATACAACCCAGGATAACTTTCAAACCACTAAATTAAATGATTTTGAGACGCACCCGGGCAAGGTCGTCGATCTCATTGCTAAAGTTGGTCTCTCCCTCGAGCCTCTCCTCCTCTTCCAGTGTGCGTTCGTCGTCAAAGTCGTGGACGAGCATATCTGCTGAAAGATCAAACTCATGGTCCTCTGCTGAACCTCCTGAGAAAAAACACACCAGGAAATTTTAAGAGGAGATAGTCGTTGAAATAGTGCTTCATGGTTTATGACAAAAATATTATTATGACAGTGGGATTTGTTCCGACCAATTTTACTTCATAAGTGTTAATGTTCTAATGGGGATTTTTTTTAAATGGCACATTCATTAGAAAACACACAATAATATTTACCTGGGCTCGTACTCCCAACGGAGGGCTAAAACAAAACTCAAGATTAGTCAGAACCACATACACAAGTACAACACACGTAGCTGTAACTTTGCTGTAACTTTTCGGTTCAGAGATACTTTCAGTAAACGATGCGGTTTTCTGGACGAGGCCAATGTCGTCTACAGACAAAAGGCCTGAACAAAAACATAAATAGGAACCACGATACAGTAAACGGATCATCCGTCTGCTAACGTTAGTAGGGTAGTGGATGGAAGGCAAAGTAAAAGCGCGCCTGAAACTTACTACTGGCTCCTCGTTGGCTAACGCCGACGTAAACATTTATATCAGTGACAGTAGTTTTTTTGGTGGTTGTAAACAAGGAGACCTCTGATGATCAGGCCAGCATTGAAACAAGTCAAATCAGACATTTCAAGTGAGCGATAATCAAATGGATTGTTCTCTCACAATGTGGACACTTTGAATGATAGATAGCTATTTGCTAACCCACTGCCTCAGTTAACTAATCACATAATTACTTAGCTGCATAGTGTCGCTTTCAGTACGCAGAATACCACCAGGTCAACAACAACAAATGCAATAGCATTCGAGAATATGAACTTTGATCATTTTCGAGTGAGTAACGTTAACGCTCGTAGTCAGCCAAGCTTTCCCAACAATAGCTACGTAGCTAACTTAGCATAGCCATCGCGCTAACTAGCCAGGCATCATCGCTAAAACTGAAGTTTGCAAAATAGAATTTATGGAAATGAGACAAGTTTAATATTTTAAAATGTGTATCGCTTCTCCGTATTTTAGTACATATTTATCGCTTCTCATTTGGGGCCTGTGCACCCGACAGAATCAACTCTATAAACCTAAAAACATTATAATTTTCCCGAATATTTATTGGACTTTGCGTCCTACCTCCGCCATGTTTGAAATCCTGTAGGGTCACACTGGGGGTCAGCGATTTCCCGGATAGACTTGTGCTGCAGGCCGTGCTATCTGGGATCCTTGGGACGTCCCTCCCCCATTGAAGTTGGAATTTAAAATGGTTAAGGTTAGTGTAAATGTAGGAGTTAGAGTTACTATCTTGATTTACAATCTTCTTCCCGAGAGAGTATAAGAAAAATAATGTAGCTACAAACGTTGGTGTAATTTAGCTATCACCAAAATTAGCAGACCATAACTTGATGTTATACTGATAGGGCTTCACATAGACTGTTACCTTTTTGGAGGAGAAATACAAGTTTATTGCTTTTGTTTTTATTGAAACTTGATTTAACTAAAACTGTGAAATAGTGGCAAAGGGGACCGTTTTTCACAGAAGTGTGGTTGTCATAATTTCAAGGGATTATAGTTCTACCTATGTTTCATATTGCTATGAAAATGTAATTGCCTACAATTACCTGCATCTAATTGAGGTAATAATTGAGGAGCAAACATGAGTAACTCAGAAAACAGACCAAATATTGTGAGATCCAAAAATGATGTCAAGTCCTTTCTTGGAATTGTTGACATTGTGATGAGAAAATTGCCACAAATACCACTATGTTGCTATGTGGAAGGCCATTGCCTGAATCTGTTTTTACGATGGCCGGATATCTATATCTGTATCTATATCAAGATACCCTCATTAAGGAACACTTTACCAGAGCATGGCAATAAACTGTCTCTCACTATCAAAAAACAAAATCTCATCTGCAGATGATGATTACCAGATAGGAGGCACATCACCATCATAGTACGTATGACACATCTGAAAAGACTGTAGGAAAGCATGACTAGAGAGCCTATATAAAAAGGGAGACCACACAGGTGTCTTCAGAGAGAAAGAAACGGTGTGTATTGAATCAACAATCTACAGCATCTTGATCCACGGAGCCACCATGAAGTCCCAGTTGTTCTCTCTGCTGCTGCTGTGTGTGCTGTGTGTAAGGGAGGTTCGATTGGAGGACGCTGCGACTGTGAGAGCTGTGCGGCTCTGTGGACGGGAGTTCCTGAGGGCCGTGGTGTACACCTGTGGAGGGTCAAGGTGGAGAAGGCTTACAGTAGAGGACATAAATGGTCAGTATCACATAATTATATAGAACTGCATGATATTCTATCTCTATGGTCGTACTCATTATTTGAAAATCAGTGGCATAGTAGTAGCATCTGTTACAAAATTAGAAATATAACTCAAGTCTTTTGCTATATGCCATAATGTAAACTTGAATGATAATCATCACTCAACCTGCAGCTATGATGTGTGCTAAATGTTTGTGAAGTTTTATAATAGTTTGCCAGAGAATGAAGCAAGAACAGACACTGGTTGCCCATTGCAGTGTGTACATTAACAGTTTAGAATATTATGAAACATTAATAACAGTTGGTGTTCGTTCTGGTTGTCCAGGAAGGGTGGACCAGAATGGTCTGAAACCATGGGGGGCTGAGCCTGTGATGGACCAGAGACGACGAGACTTGAACGAAGCCCTGACCACCGTGTGCTGTCAACTGGGCTGTCGGAAGAGCGACCTTACAATCATGTGCTAGGGGCCAATGCGCAGGCATTGGCGACTTGGCGTTAATGTTTGTTGGAAAATAGTCCTTATTCAATATAGTTGTTTGGCTTCAATGGATGTCAGCTAAAGATATCATTACTTCCAATTACTTTCATTTACTTTTATCATGACTTTCAATGAAATTCCCCCATTGATCTTATCAGCAATAAAAACTGGACTTGTAACCATTGTGATATCTCCTCAGATTTCTTTATTATGGTTGACCTGACTTTTATTCATTCAACAAGAGGCAATACATGTTGTACAATGGGCCATTTTAGCTAACCAAAGCGAATGGGTTACATTCAGCAAGTAGACATTTGACTGGACAACTGTACAAAATCAATAATCTATTCAGAAAGTTATGACAAGACCAGCAAATTATTTCAACAAGTTATGACACTGAAAACCCATATGAGTCATCAGTTCAATAACACTTCCACTGAATGAGGTCTATATGAGAATTGAACAGACTTTGCCTCTCAGGATGAAACTTAGACTATTTTTTTTGTCTTAAGTTTCTTAAAAATATAAAACATGCTCTACAAAATCTGAGAACAATATTTAAAATATGCTAGAAGACAAGACAGTGTGTGACGATGTGCCACAGTGATTGCAAAAGCTATTTGAGATTTAAATGATCAAGAAATGCTGTATTATACAGTATTTGTACATTATTACACAGACAAGAACATATGTAACATATGTACATTTCCAGAAAGATATTCAGACTATGGTATGAACTTATTTCCTTTTTCCTGAGACTATATTGTTATTGCCTCTGATACTTCCTTGATTACGTACAGTCTGTTTGATAAAACCACAATGCTCTAGACATGACCTTCATTTAAAGGTTTCCCAGCACTTCCACACAACCATTCTCCACGATATGCAAATGAACATCATACACATGATAGACCATTTAGAATACCCACAGTCTATGGTACGAACACAGATATAGAACATAGATCATTTGGTACACTTTACTTCAAAGCTCGGTCATAGGGATTACATACGACAGTCGTGACAATGACATTACAGTCGGTGTCACTTTATGGCAATCGACTTAACACTGTCACGACACAAGCCAGTTGGCTAGCTTTAAGCTTGCCCAATTAGCTGATCGAAACATTATTTGAGTCATCACAGTTGTCATAAACAGACACCAACAGTCGTGATTTTTTTAAATCAAATCTATTATGTCATGCTTATAACACTGTTATGTAGCCCTTATGACAGACTACATAAGACTATATAGGACTTGATTACCCACAGTCCAAGACAGTCATCTGTGACCATGGGTGATGACTCACTCAAAGTAAACAGCGTAGACGTTGGCCACGGCGAAGAGAGAGCTGTTTTTGAAGGAGTGTGAGGAGAAGGTATCGTTGGAGGAGTCCCACAGGCAGCGGCTCCCGATGCGCATGTTCTGGTCACTGAGCTGTCCGATGCTGATCAGAACAATGATCTTATAACGGGGAACCATCAGATCCTTCACCCTGGCTTTGATCACCTACAGGACAAGGAAGAGTCACAGACTGAAAGGGAAAAGGGAACTCTAGCAGCTATTTAAATCTCAGCCGGACTATTTTTGGCAAGCGGGTGTTTTTTGTGGCATGACTGTGGCCATATACACTGTAAGGTGTATCAGAGAGCTGTTGATTAAGCTATTTCTATGTTAAGATCAACCATACATGACAATAAAAAAAACTCCATGGAAATTCAAGCCAAAAGATGCACGACTGGTGCCTGACAATTTGTTAAGACAACTTGTCATAATTGTTTTATTTTACCAGGCAAGTCAGTTAACAACAAATTCCTATTTACAATGACGGCCTAGGAACAGTGGGTTAACTACCTTGTTCAGGGGCAGAACGACAGATTTTGACCTTGTCGGGGATTCGATCTAGCAACCTTTCGGTTACTGGCCCAACGCTCTATCCACTAGGCAACCTGCCGCCCCATGGTAGGGCAACGGTAGGGCAACGATTTTAGCTTTTGCTACGATATGACCATAGGAGTTGGCAAGATAGCAGATCTGGCTAGGGCAATGATATGGTTGGTGAATGTAGAAGCAGTCTAGCATCTAGGCTACCAGTTACCCCAAATTGTACCAATACCACTCTTGTCTGAAATAATAACAAAATAAAAACTCACTAATAATTTAATGAGTTCCTCTGCATAAGCAAAGGCATTATTTAATGACAATCAATATTACCTCAGATATGGTCTTTGTCATCTGCCGACAGAGCTCAGCTTCATACTTCTCTTCTTGCAGGTAACTGTCGAGCACATCCTTCAGGATGTCATTGACCGTGAGAACAGGGAAGCGTCTATGTGGTGCTATTCAAAAGGGGGGGGGCATAATGTTTCATACACTGTTACACTAATTCCATGTAGTTACTGAGTAATAACCACAATGGAATTAGTCACTTATAATCCAAGTAGCTTCCAGGCTTCCTCACCGAGTGATGAACGAGACATCAAATTATGGTAACGTAAGGGTATAGTAACCCAACTAACCACTCCTTCAAATGGGAATGTCATTATTAGCCTGATCCCAGGTCTGTTTGTGCTATCTTGCCAACTCCTATGGTCATTGTCATGCCGAACAGAGACAGATCTGGGACCAGGCTAGCACTGGTTAACATGTGGTGAAAATAAAGGCCTCACCCAATTGGAAGGTGTTCTCCATCTGTACTGCGGGTCGAGGGTTATCGTCATGGTGACCAGGCTCATCGATATAGGATACGGTGCTTATAGAACTGCAAGTCAAGATAGATACGTATTCAGATACAGTGGAAGAACATCAAAAGGTCTGTGTTTGAGAAGTTCTCCTCAACCACTGATAGAGGGTCAGATAGTTTTCCCTCTCCCTAACGGTTGTATTAGTTTAGGATTGGGAGTAGGGCATCTACTGATCTGATCCTAGATCTGTGGCTAGGGCAACTTCTACCTTATAAATTTGAATGCAACTTTAATATCATGAGGAAAAATCTCCCGTCAGAGAAAATAGAATAACTAATTGATCTGGATAAATAAAATAAGTAGAAAATTCTTCAATAGTTTGTGCTAAATGCTTAACTTCAAAAGAGTACTCACTCCTTGATCTTGCCCCCTGTTTCCTTGGCTCTGACATCATGGCTGCCAAGGGATGACACACTACCTCTCTTCTTCAGAAGACGAGCTGCCTTTTCTTTAGCTAAATCAGACATTACTCTGCCTGTTGTCTAGCTACTCATAAGGGGGAAGCTTTGTATTAGGCACCTAAGCACATTCAAGGCTAAAATTATTTGTGTATCATATAGTGTGGTTGATGGTAACCATTTCAACACAAACAGATAAATAATAACACATACAAGACATTTATCAGTTCCAACTAAGTAAACATTATAGTAGCTATAGGCTTAAATTAGCCATTAGGAGAATTCAGTCTCCTGATAGAATGTGTGTAATGCAGAATGCACTGAACAGGGCAATGCAGACCTACTGTTGTGCCGACTTGGAAAATGGTTTCTCCCAAAATGGGCAAACTTGCTCAGTTGTAAGACAACTGATCAAGGAGTGTATTCATTATGACTTGCAAAGGAAACCGTTTACTGTCTAACCATTCAGGGTGTGTTCGTAAATTAAATCTGGAGTGCCAGAATGCACTCAGAGTGTGCTCTGGGCGTTCGTAAATTCAGAGTGTTTTCATATTGTCCGTTTGTAATTTAAGAGCGTTTCTCTCTCGGAGTGTTCAGAGCGCACACTGGACGCTTGATCCGAATTACTTCCAGACACGAATGAAAGTACACCTAACTCTGACCATTTTACTTGCCCTAACAGAGCTGGTTAGGCTGTTTTCATGTTATCCAGAGCGCCGGTGACTGTAACTGTGCTGCTTGCAACAATGATTAGTTACGCTTTTTTTTGCCGACGTTTAACACCGGCCATATTCAACAGGGGGTCGTAAATTCGTCAGCGCTCTGGCACACTCAGACGAGGGTGCTCTGAAATCGGAGTAGATAGCCAGAGTGATTTTACAAACACAGTTATAAACCAAATGGAAGCAAGGAGAACAAACGAACCGAAACAGGGAGGGACCTACCCGAATTTGTCCAATATAAACTCTCGTTTTTGTTGCAAAACGTTTTCCGTTTTGGCGTAAACGGTTTTTGTTACAAAACGTTTTGAACATAATGTATTTTTTGCAACAGAATCTGCGTTATGAATACACCCCAAGTGCAACAGTTCCCCCTTTAGCCCAGCTACACAGACAGCAGCAGAATGTTGCAACCTGTGTATTCCAAAGTTCTACAAGCAGAAACATTGAAACATTTTTGTTCAGCTGAAAATAACAACACTCTTACCTATTCAGAATTCACGAGTCAAAGCAGAAACATCAGCGATCCAGCGCATTGTGTTGTCCTGACAACCGTCCGTTTTGGAGGAGGGGTTTCCTATCCTGCACCAACTGCATTCATCGGGTTTTTAAAAGGACTCTGTACCGTTTGGCGCGCGCAATACAACTGACAACAACAACAACAACGCAATGCACATTCAATAGACTATCCAAAAGAGTAGTGTATATTCATCTGCGCCTGTAACATTGGAACATGTACAAAATAATAATAAAGACATCCATTTTCATTTCCAATATTCTCCAATTCTTTATTACCAAGTAAAACAGGTATTACATTATATTAACTTTTTATATATTTACTCTTAAAATCTTTGGATGGGAAATGTACATGGTATGTTTGCATATTCAGTGTCCTATGCAGTGAATAAAATACTGACAGAAAAAACGTTTATTTGTGAATACTTTTTAAAGGGCCAGTAAGGCTCAAACAAATAAATTAAATATTGCAACCAGGACAAAAAAACAAAAAGTTGAAATACATTTACCATAGTTATTGATAATATCAAGGATTAAAAAGGCTCTTTTGTCATTGGTCGCGACTCATTTTGAGTATACTGATTTGGAAATAAGTAACAATAATGTGAGGTAATTCTATTACCATTGTCATAAAGTGAAAATAATACACTAACATTATTTCTCCTTGAGATGGGCAGGAGCAAAACAATTACACAAATGTATTTGTTGTTGGTGTGCAAGTCGGGAGGAAACCTAGGAGGACGTTACTTGCAATAGTATCGTGGAAGTTTGATAATGTTGTTGTGGATTCATGCCAAAGGTCAAAGGTTTAAAGGTTAAATCTTCAGGTGAAAGGTCAAACACGATGACATGACTAGAAGTTACAGTAAAAACAATCACATAGTACACGTACTATAACAGATGTAACCAGGTCTGAATGAACCTGGTTACATTAGACTGAACGCTACACTCACTACTGTTTTCTTTACCCAGTCTAGGTCAGAATAGCATTGGATTAGGAGGGGAGGGGGGACTCTTTTGTGTGCTGCTGGACATCCTAAATGTCTTGAAATAAATGAACTAGCATTGTAGAGTAAAAAAAGGTTTAAAAAAAACAAACACTTTTGAGTAACGCAGATTGGGACAGTCAGTATTTTACAAGAAATCCGCGTTAGAAATAAAACAAAACAAAACAGTGTTCTGTAATGTATTGTAAAGGCTATCACCAACCATATAACATATATCTGATTTGACAAACACAGAATCACCCATATATCCAAAGGGATATATGAAGAAGCTTCTTTCATATTTACACTTTTTTTTACAAATAGATTTTCAATATACTGCAATTAGAAAATGATAAAACATCTATTAACTCCACATGGTGGAAAAACAAGAAACATAACATTAGGGGCTTCCGTTGAATATTCATTGTTATTCTATTTTAGATAAATCATTCTTGAAGCACTTTTCCATCTTCTTTGATGTCCCCCAGTTATACTTCCCAGCGGGCAAAACTGGTTGAAATTACCTCATAAAGACCTACTTCTAACCAGTAATTGATGTAATTCTAGCATTTACATTTGAGTCATTTAGCAGATGCTCTTATCCAGAGCAATTTACAGGAGCAATTAGGGTTAAGTGCCTTGCTCAAGGGCACATCTGCAGATTTTCCACCTAGTTGACTTGGGATTCAAACCAGTGACCTTTCAGTTACTGGCCCAACACTCTTAACCGCTAAGCTACCTGCCACCCTAACCAGTTGTAATGATGTCATTTCAACCAGTTATTCTTGATTAGGACTCCTGGACACAACAACTCTAAGGGACAAACAGAATTCAGAAATAAATGTAATCTGGTCCAAGGCAACTCTGCTATTCAGCCTGTAAGGTCAACTGCTTTGTTTTTGTCATCCACAAATCAGGAAAACAATATGAACCATTACATTACATGAACCACTTGACCTCCCAGCAAAACACACAACCACCACATACATAATAACGCTGTCTGTACGTTAACTCCAAGTTGTGGGCCTCAACGTGCTGGTGCAGTACAAGCTGGTACCATATCAGTTGAATCAACCCAATAAATAAAATAAAAACATCAAAATGTCATCCTAACCCTGCACGTGGAGTTCTGGTCATAATCAATTGTTCTTGTCATCATCAATTGTTATGTCATAATCAATTGTTCTTTTCATAATCAATTGAATTATCAATGAATGACAACAGTGTCTATCTATTCACACAAATATGTCCAGTGCATCTTCCATCCATCACCCATTCACATAGAATTCTTCTCACAGATAAGTAAATAAGTAAATGTGTCGAATCCATTATCTTTCATTATGATTTCTAAATGTTTTATTGATTAGGATGCCCAATAGCCGACGCCAATGGTGACAGCTAGTCTTACTGGGGTCCGACACATAACGGAAACATTACAGACAAAAGATTTTACAATTGACCTCAACAACCCTCAAGGTGCACAAAACGAGAAGAAAAAAGGGAGACTACTTGCATAAACTCCAACAGTGCGACTACTGTATTTGAGTGTATTAAAACATAAAGCAATACCCTGGTGAACCGTGGTGGACAGTGCGTATTACATCACATCCTGTTGTTGCTGCTATGTCATCAGTTACCCCTCCCTGCTCAAGCGTTAGGTTTCAGACGTTTCTCAGTTAGTAACTCGGATGAAGAATCCATAAAAAGTCTCTCATCATCCTCACAGGCAAAAGCCATCGTATGGTTGAAAGGGTTCAATTTTACAACAGTGATGACTAGTTGTCCGCCAGATATTTCCCTGTAACGGAAACACAAGCAGAGTATTCAGTCAGGGGAATTCCAACTGTTTGCTATTGCCAAAGTGTTGTCGTCTTGCTTTGTTTTCATGGTCAGGCAACAACGTCACATTCAGGGTTAGAATCAATACAATTTCAGTTCAGTTTCAAACGGGGCCCATGATCCCAGAACGTGTGACAATGACCATGGAAGTAGGCAAGACAGAACAAACCGATCTGGGTCCAGGCTAGTATTTTCATGCTTCCCTCACACACAGACACTGACCTGCTGCAAATCTCTTTTTGACCAGCGAGAGCCTGTAGCCAGTCCCCACCAGCTGGATGTCACAGCCTGACAGAGTGCTGCCCTCGCTGGTGAACTGCACCGCCAACTGGGACGGCTTACTGGGACCCTCTGTCAACTGGAACCTACCCAGTAGAGCCCCCACTCCTATAGGAGAGAGAATAATGATGATGGTGATGTTGACGGTGATGAAGATTACGACAAAGTTGAGGCAGATGATAGCAAAGATGATGAGGAGGAAGAGGAGGAAAAGGAGGAAGACAGGAGAGGAGGAAGAGGAGGAAGACAGGAGAGGAGGAGAAAGAGAAGGAGAAAGAGGAGGAAGACAGGAGAGGAGGAAGAGGAGGAAGACAGGAGAGGAGGAAGAGGAAGACAGGAGAGTAGGAAGATGAGGAGAAAGAGGAAGAATGAGAGGAGGAAGTGGAGGAAGACAGGAGAGGATAAAGAGGAGAAAGAGAAGGAGAAAGATGAGAAAGAAAGACAGGAGAAAGAGGAGGAAGACAGGACAGGAGAAGGAGGAAGATGAGGAGAAAGAGGAAGAATGAGAAGAGAAAGAGGAGGGAGGAGAGGAGAAATAGGAGGAAGACAGGTGGAGGAGGAGAAAGAGGATGAAGGAGAGGAGAAAGAGGAGGAAGACAGGACAGGAGAAAGAGGAAGACATGAGAGGAGGAAGATGAGGAGAAAGAGGAAGAATGAGAAGAGAAAGAGGAGGAAGGAGAGGAGAAATAGGAGGAAGACAGGTGGAGGAGGAAGGAGAGGAGAAAGAGGAGGAAGACGTCACAGGAAAAGTGAAAGAGGAAAAGAAAGATCACCTACCTCCATTTTCAGACCTTTGGGAAAGGCTTGATATCTTCCATAGAATGTTCTGCTGTTCTGGGTTCCTTCCAGAGAAAATTAAATAAAGTTATAGTTGCCTTGATTATTTTAGTGACACTAACCTGGATAAATACACTGTAAATGTACAATTCTAAGACTAAATACATTTAAAAACAATCTCAGTCAGCAATTCATTATCCTCACCAGGTGGCAGTGGGGATCATGGCTTGGAGTTTGGCCACGCCCCCGTCCACAGGGACCAGGAAGTGGATGTTGTGGAGGGGGGAGGGGGCTGCGGCCATGGCCTCCATGTTGTATTTGTAGTCTATTCTGAGGTCCGTGCTGGTGGTGTCGCCACGCCAACTCAGCGCCAGGTTCAGGGGAGTAGACTGGATCCCCTCAGCTGCTACCTAAGACACACACACAAGCACACACACATGTAAACACGCATAAGCATACACACACACATACGTAAGCACGCACTTCATTGCATTTGTTTAAAAATTACATGCCATTGTGACTCTACAGTGTACACTGTATGGAATTACATTCCATTGTGACTCTACAGTGTACACTGTATGGAATTACATTCCATTGTGACTCTACAGTGTATGGAATTACATTCCATTGTGACTCTACAGTATACACTGTATGGAATTACATTCCATTGTGACTCTACAGTATACACTGTATGGAATTACATTCCATTGTGACTCTACAGTATACACTGTATGGAATTACATTCCATTGTGACTCTACAGTGTACACTGTATGGAATTACATTCCATTGTGACTCTACAGTATACACTGTATGGAATTACATTCCATTGTGACTCTACAGTATACACTGTATGGAATTACATTCCATTGTGACTCTACAGTATACACTGTATGGAATTACATTCCATTGTGACTCTACAGTATACACTGTATGGAATTACATTCCATTGTGACTCTACAGTGTACACTGTATGGAATTACATTCCATTGTGACTCTACAGTATACACTGTATGGAATTACATTCCATTGTGACTCTACAGTGTACACTGTATGGAATTACATTCCATTGTGACTCTACAGTGTACACTGTATGGAATTACATTCCATTGTGACTCTACAGTATACACTGTATGGAATTACATTCCATTGTGACTCTATAGTATACACTGTATGGAATTACATTCCATTGTGACTCTACAGTATACACTGTATGGAATTACATTCCATTGTGACTCTACAGTATACACTGTATGGAATTACATTCCATTGTGACTCTACAGTATACACTGTATGGAATTACATTCCATTGTGACTCTACAGTATACACTGTATGGAATTACATTCCATTGTGACTCTACAGTGTACACTGTATGGAATTACATTCCATTGTGACTCTACAGTATACACGGTATGGAATTACATTCCATTGTGACTCTACAGTATACACTGTATGGAATTACATTCCATTGTGACTCTACAGTGTACACGGTATGGAATTACATTCCATTGTGACTCTACACTGTATGGAATTACATTCCATTGTGACTCTACAGTATACACGGTATGGAATTACATTCCATTGTGACTCTACAGTATACACGGTATGGAATTACATTCCATTGTGACTCTACAGTATACACTGTATGGAATTACATTCCATTGTGACTCTACAGTGTACACTGTATGGAATTACATTCCATTGTGACTATACACTGTATGGAATTACATTCCATTGTGACTCTACAGTATACACTGTATGGAATTACATTCCATTGTGACTCTACAGTATACACGGTATGGAATTACATTCCATTGTGACTCTACAGTATACACTGTATGGAATTACATTCCATTGTGACTCTACACTGTATGGAATTACATTCCATTGTGACTCTACACTGTATGGAATTACATTCCATTGTGACTCTACAGTATACACTGTATGGAATTACATTCCATTGTGACTCTACACTGTATGGAATTACATTCCATTGTGACTCTACAGTATACACTGTATGGAATTACATTCCATTGTTACTCTACACTGTATGGAATTACATTCCATTGTGACTCTACAGTGTACACTGTATGGAATTACATTCCATTGTGACTCTACACTGTATGGAATTACATTCCATTGTGACTCTACAGTATACACGGTATGGAATTACATTCCATTGTGACTCTACAGTATACACGGTATGGAATTACATTCCATTGTGACTCTACAGTATACACTGTATGGAATTACATTCAATTGTGACTCTACAGTATACACGGTATGGAATTACATTCCATTGTGACTCTACAGTATACACTGTATGGAATTACATTCCATTGTGACTCTACAGTATACACTGTATGGAATTACATTCCATTGTGACTCTACAGTATACACTGTATGGAATTACATTCCATTGTGACTCTACAGTGTACACTGTATGGAATTACATTCCATTGTGACTCTACAGTATACACTGTATGGAATTACATTCCATTGTGACTCTACAGTATACACTGTATGGAATTACATTCCATTGTGACTCTACAGTATACACTGTATGGAATTACATTCCATTGTGACTCTACAGTATACACTGTATGGAATTACATTCCATTGTGACTCTACAGTATACACTGTATGGAATTACATTCCATTGTGACTCTACAGTATACACTGTATGGAATTACATTCCATTGTGACTCTACAGTGTACACTGTATGGAATTACATTCCATTGTGACTCTACAGTGTATGGAATTACATTCCATTGTGACTCTACAGTGTACACTGTATGGAATTCCATTCCATTGTGACTCTACAGTGTACACTGTATGGAATTCCATTCCATTGTGACTCTACAGTGTACACTGTATGGAATTACATGTAATAATGTGTACTACTCAGACGGTCTCACCTGATATTTGATCATGTCCACATTGTAGTAGGTTGCTTGAGGCTTCTGGTCAGCCACTCTCCTCAGGTGACTCATCAGGTTTGGCATATTTACCCAGAACTCCTTGGTGTCCACATTGGATATGGTGGTGTCACTAAAAACAAATACATGACATGGGCATTTTGGGTTTACTGATGGTGCAATATTACAATGACTCTATCTGATTCAGGTATATTATCACAATATCGTGTGAGTTTCCCAAGAATTTGTTTGGTGATCCTGGTAAGTGGTTTAACCAGGTTTCAAATCACAGGGATGTCTCTCCCTAACCAATGACAGGGATGTCTCTCCCTAACCAATGACAGGGGTGTCTCTCCCTAACCAATCACAAGGGTGTCTCTCCCTAACAAATCACATGAGTGTCTCTCCCTAACATATCACAGGGATGTCTCTCCCTAACCAATCACAGGGATGTCTCGCCCTAACCAATCACAGGGGTGTCTCTCCCTAACCAATCACAGGGGTGCCTCTCCCTAACCAATCACAGGGGTGTCTCTCCCTAACCAATCACAGGGGTGTCTCTCCCTAACCAATCTGCGTTTCAGGCTGAACAACACATTTTCCTGTGACTACATTCATGATAAAGCACAGGCCTTATTGCTTAAGTGTAATCATTAAAACATGTTGCTATTGGTCCTGTGAATGTCTACTATGTTTAGGGGAATCCAGCAAGAGTCAATGTGTAGCTCCAATCCTGGCCACTATGGGACATCGTTTGGAACATGCCCCAAAAATTAAAAATATGAAGTCCTTGCCCCAAAACACAATATTGAGTCAGTGTACTGTATAATAAGCCTTACCAGCACAGTAGGTGTGGATTGGGGAGGACCTGCTCTAGCCGACAGTAGTTACTGATGCTGAAGGTGAGCACAGGGGCAGACGGATGGCTGGCAAAGTGCCTGGTGATGCCTGCTGGGAAAGACAGCACCATCTCCCCAGTGATCTTCACCACACACCTGGATCATGGAGAACAGAGCCAGCTCAGTGCTCAGAAACGGGTCAGTCAAAAAGAGAAAAACTACAGTACCAAGAATCCATAGGGGTGCCACAAACAATCTACATTTCCCACAGAAATATCCACAGAACAATATATTGCCTAGGCGCATTGCATTTCCCTGTGGGGACAACAAAAGGAGACAATACAGTTGGAAATTGAAATGAAATAGGCATACAGTAGTTGCAATATGATATATATCAACAATATCATAGCCATCTTACTTGTTGCATTTATTCTGATGAGGGTCACTTTGCCGGCTGAAACATCATGTTGTCATGAATTTGCATTCACATCAGTATTAACTTTGATATAAATTTGACATCAATGTTGTTATTCATATCAGTATCAATATTTATACTTGTGTTAGCATTAGCCTATCTTTGAGAGGAATAGCCTAGCATTGATAGGAATGCTAGCCTTACTTGCTGGGGTCGGCTCCTTTGAAGTAGGCGTTGATGGTCTCAGTGAAGGCAGCCGCCACGGGCAGAGTGTCCTGGGCTCCCATGGTCAGTGGGCTGGGTCCTCTGGAGCATCCTGACACACACACACACACACACACACACACACACACACACACACACACACACACACACACACACACACACACACACACACACACACACACACACACACACACACACACACACACACACACACACATACACACACACACACACACACACACACACAGTTGATCATCACATAAAAGGCACTATCTCAGTAGTAATATCCCTTCCTGTGTCTGTAACGGCCTACAGACATGTGGTCAGATGAGCAGACATGCGTAAGGGAGAGAGAAGGGAAGAGCATAGAAATGACAAGATAGAAGATTGGAGAGATCATAGATAGCGAGACCAGAGAAACATGGACAGCCAGGGTAGTACATTACGATAGCCTCCATGCACGGGTACTGGGTCATGTTCATTAGGCACCAAACGGACTGAAAGGGACTACCTCTGAACTTGTCCAATAAGAAATGCTAGTTTTCCGTTTCCATTGCAGAACGTTTTCCCCCCGCATTGTGTTCTAATGAATACGACCCTGATACGACTCACCTTCAAAAGACAAATAAAACCGGCCATGGTCAAACCATACCATGGTTGGCTGTTTTTCCTCTGTTCATGTGGAGAGAGGTAGAGAACATGGAGGGAGGGAGAGGGGGATGAGAGGCAGGCAGGAGCAGAGGAACAGAAGAAGAGGAGAGGAGAGGTGGATGAGTTATTGGAGGTATAACCCCATCACAAGACAGAGGGCAAGGCCAGAGGGAGCATGATGGATGGATAGAAAGAAAGAAAGCATGCAGTCTTGTGGAGTCTGATTGGAACATCGGAGGTGTAGATGACTGTATGTTTAGCAGAGTGAAGATGACGGGGCGGCAGGTAGCCTAGAGGTTAGAGCGTTGGGCCAGTAACCGAAAGGTTGCTGGATCGAATCCCGAGCTGACAAGGTAAAAATATGTTGTTCTGCCCCTGAACAAGGCAGTTAACCCACTGTTCCTAGACCAGTTAACCCACTGTTCCCCAGTTGGCCGTCATTGTAAATAAGGAATTTGTTCTTAACTGACTTGCCTAGTTAAATAAAAACACTTTAAAATATGACGAGGGAGGTGTGTGTAATCATCATACTAACCAGTTTGTCCCATTACTGCTGCTCCTTAATTTCTCTTATCTGTATTTCTTTAAAATGCATTGGGTCTCGTAAGTAAGCATTTTACTGTAAGGTCTACACTTATTGTATTCAGCATTTCACTGTACACCTGTTGTATTCGGCGCATGTGACTAATAACATTTGATTTGATTTAATGGTGAAAAAACCTGTTTCACAAAAGTCAAATTATAGGCTTCAAATGTGAGCATTCTACCATTGAATATGTTAACACCAGAGACATACACAGGTGAAGGATGTGTTATGGAGGAGGGTAGTACCTGTAGTGGATATGTTGAGCTCTCTCCCCAGGGTGGGGGTGGAGGCTGCGCTCAGCAAGGTGATGGAGGAGGAACTCTCGGCTCGGGCCAGGGGGGCGAAGGGAGGGGGGCTGCCGGAGACTGGGGGGCTGAAGGGCCGAGCCTGGGGGAGGGGGGGGGGAAATATCAGTAGCCTGTTGCTGTACCAAACATTTTCCCAACACAATGTAATGTTAGCAGAGCAGCCGCAGTTAGGTTTAATAGTATCTCTAACTTTGTGGAAATCAGTTGAAGAAAAACTAATAAGAGTCACAAGTCTAACATTCTAATAGTTTCTATCACAAGTCTAACATTCTAATAGTATCTATCACAAGTCTAACATTCTAATAGTATCTATCACAAGTCTAACATTCTAATAGTGTCTATCACAAGTCTAACATTCTAATAGTGTCTATCACAAGTCTAACATTCTAATAGTATCTATCACAAGTCTAACATTCTAATAGTATCTATCACAAGTTTAAAATTCTAATAGTGTCTATCACAAGTCTAACATTCTAATAGTGTCTATCACAAGTCTAACATTCTAATAGTATCTATCACAAGTCTAACATTCTAATAGTATCTATCACAAGTTTAAAATTCTAATAGTGTCTATCACAAGTCTAAAATTCTAATAGTATCTATCACAAGTCTAAAATTCTAATAGTATCTATCACAAGTCTAACATTCTAATAGTGTCTATCACAAGTCTAACATTCTAATAGTGTCTATCACAAGTATAACATTCTAATAGCATCTATCACAAGTCTAACATTCTAATAGTGTCTATCACAAGTCTAACATTCTAATAGTGTCTATCACAAGTCTAACACATGTAAAAGTGTGCCATACCAGGTCTCCCATTGGTTTCCCAGGGGGCAGTTTGGGTCGAGAGGAGGGCCTTGTAGGAAGAGGGGGAGGGACTGGACTACCTCCTGACAGGGGCGTGGCAGGGCGAGGTGGAGAGGAGGGGCCTGTAAAAGGAAAAGGGAGGACCTATGACCCCTATTAAGATTAAGACCAGCCATGACCTCTATATCCAATAGCAAATGTGATAGAGCGAATAGCAAAAGTAATAGAGCGATGTCAACAAATTCCATTTTCACAATGATGGCATTACCCATTCTACTTGTATTGTATTTCTATGGTTTCCTAGAGTGGTAATCTACCCCTTGTATTTCTATGTTTTCCTATGGTGGTAATCTACCCATTGTATTTCTATGTACTCACCACTGCCTGGGCAGGGTCCGGGGGAAGACACCATGGGCCTGTAGGCGGGTGGGAGGAGGGGGGACGGCACGCCCCTGAAGCCCGGGGTCAGCACCAGGGGCCAGGACATAAAGTCAGGCTGCTCCTCCCTGAGGAACACCAGAGGGGAAGGGATGCCTGCCCGAAGGGAGCGCTCCGCAGGCAGGGGGGGAGGGATGGGACTGGTAGGGGCAGGGGAGTATTCCAGTGGAGCAGCAGGGGTAGAGGGAGCATGGGAGTACTCCAGTATCTCATCATCATCATCCAAAAACAGACTAGGATTGATGGCGATGCACGGCGGGGAGTCTGGGGGCAAGAAGTCTGGAGGCAGGGGGGGAACGGGTTCATTTGGAGGGGGAATGGAGATGATGGAGATGGGCGAGTCGGGGGGAGAGGAAAAGGGCGGCGGGGAGGGGGGAGGCTCATCCGGAGGAGGGCCCGGGGAGAGGCAGGGGGAGTCTGGGGTGGAAGAGAGGGAGTTGGGCGAGTCAGGAGGAGGATAGGCAGGGGGCGGAGGCGGGGCCGGTTCTTCTGGTGGGGGTGGTCTCTCACTGTTGAAGCTGACCCATCGGGGCGAGGCCCTGCCCTCATTGATCCGGCAGGATTCCATGGGGCCGAACACATCTTCCAGGTCAGGCACGGGGGAACCTCTGTATGAGGCTGGGGATTGGACGTTCAGGTAGATGGGGGCGGGGCTTGAGACTATTCTCCCATTGTGTAAATCAACTGTCGGAAAATAAAAGTTCAGAGATCTTCCTGAGTTCACTTCTATCAATGCTGCCCAAAGAACAATGGCAAGTGTGCACGAGGCATGGGAATATGGAAGATGATTCATGCCAAAACAAATACAAATAAAACCATTGAAGTTTTGGCATGAATCTGCTTCCATATGGGAATTGTGGTTACTAGCAAAATAATATTACCGGAAGAATCAGACGAAGAATAGCCTTGACTAGCTGCTTGGATGTTCTTGGGAGGAAGTGGAGGAGGAGCTACAAAGAGAGTGACACTGTTATATAATGTTGCCGGAGGGGATTGCTGCTGTTTTACGGGCTCCTAACCAAATGTGCTATTTTGTTGTTTTTTCACATTGTTTGTAACTCATTTTGTACATAATGTTGCTGCTACCGTCTCTTGTGACCGAAAAGAGCTTCTGGATATCAGAATAGCGATTACTCACTTCAAACTGGACAAATATTTTTTATTTAATGAGTCCGACACGAAGGATATGTTGCTTTGTCAAGACAAGGCCCAAATCCCCATCATCAGCATGAAGATTTTGATGTTGTACCTACAGCGTCTATTAAAACATTCCCCAACCAGAAACCATGGATTGATGGCAGCATTCGCGCAAAACTGAAAGTGCGAACCACTGCTTTTAATCAGGGCAAGGTGACTGGAAACATGACCGAATACAAACAGTGTAGCTATTCCCTCTGCGCCCTCAGAGCATGCGAAGACGAGCTGGCTGGTGTGTTTACGGACATATTCAATCAATCCTTATCCCAGTCTGCTGTTCCCACATGCTTCAAGAGGCCCACCATTGTTCATGTTCCCAAGAAAGCTAAGGTAACTGAGCTAAATGACTACCGCCCTGTAGCACTCACTTCCGTCATCATGAAGTGCTTTGAGAGACTAGTCAAGTTTCAAATTTCAATTTACAAAAAAAAAGAAGACGTTCTTGTCTTTTGAGCTTCTAGTCATGAAATCTATGCAGCCCAATCACTTTTTATAGCTACTGTTTACAGGCCTCCTGGGCCACTGAGTTCCCTGAATTGCTATCGGACCTTGTAGTCATAGCAGATAATATTCTAATTTTTTGTGATTTTAATAGTCACATGGAAAAGTCCACAGACCCACTCCAAAAATCTTTCGGAGCAATCATCGACTCAGTGGGTTTTGTCCAACATGTCTCTGGACCTACTCACTGTCACAGTCATACTCTGGACCTAGTTTTGTCCCATGGAATAAATGTTGTGGACCTTAATGTTTTTCCTCATAATCCTATGAGGAACTATCGGACTATCAGACCACCATTTTATTACGTTTGCAATCGCAACAAATAATCTGCTCAGACCCCAACCAAGGAGCATCAAAAGTCGTGCTATAAATTCTCAGACAACACAAAGATTCCTTGATGCCCTTCCAGACACTCTCTGCCTACCCAAGGACGTCAGAGGACAAAAATCTGTTAACCTGTTGAGTTCAGGGGGCAGTATTTTGATGGTTGGATGAAAAACGTACCCAAGTGAAACTGCCTATTTCTCAGTCTCAGAATCTATAATATGCATATAATTGTCAGATTAGGATAGAAAACGTTCTAAAGTTTTCAAAACTGTCAAAATATTGTCTGTGAGTATAACAGAACTGGTATTGCAGCCGAAAACCTAAGGAAAATCCAACAAGGAAGTGCCTAAGAGAAACGAATCTCCCTATTCCATTGCATGCCTTCCCTCCATTTAAAGGGATATCAACCAGATTCCTTTCTCTATGGCTTCCACATGGTGTGAATAGTCTTTAGACATAGTTTCAGGCTTTTATTCTGAAAAATGAGCGAGAAAGATCAAATCACGTCAGTGGATGGCTTGGTGTCACCAGAGTTTTGCATGCGCAACAGCTTGGAGCAGACATTTTCTCTCTCTCTCATATTGAAAAAGCTACGGTCCGATTGAAATATTATAGATCATTTATTGTAAATACAACCTGAGGATTGATTATAAAAAACATTTGACATGTTTCTACGAACTTTATGGATATAATTTGGAATTTTCGTCTGCCCCGCCGTGACCGCTTGAGCCAGTGGATTTCTGAACAAAACGCTCCAACCAAATGGAGGAATTTTGGATATAAAAATAATCTCTATGGAACAAAAGGAACATTTAATGTGTAATTGGGAGTCTCCACTGCTAGCCTCCTTACACTGGCTTCCTGTTAAGGCAAGAGCTGATTTCAAGGTTTTACTGCTAACCTACAAAGCATTACATGGGCTTGCTCCTACCTATCTCTCTGATTTGGTCCTGCCGTACATACCTACAGAATTTCTAAGCAAACAGCTGGAGGCAGGGCTTTTTCCTATAGAGCTCAATTTTTATGGAATGGTCTGCCTACCCATGTGAGAGACGCAGACTCGGTCTCAACCTTTAAGTCTTTACTGAAGACTCATCTCTTCAGTGGGTCATATGATTGAGTGTAGTCTGGCCCAGGAGTGTGAAGGTGAACGGAAAGGCTCTGGAGCAACGAACCACCGTTGCTGTCTCTGCCTGGCCGGTTCCCCTCTCTCCACTGGGATTCTCTGCCTCTAACCCTATTACAGGGGCTGAGTCACTGGCTTACTGGTGCTCTTTCATGCCGTCCCTAGGAGGGGTGTGTCACTTGAGTGGGTTGAGTCACTGGCGTGATCTTCCTGTCTGGGTTGGCGCCCCCCCTTGGGTTGTGCCGTGGCGGAGATCTTTGTGGGCTATACTCGGCCATGTCTCAGGATGGTAAGTTGGTGGTTGAACATATCCCTCTAGTGGTGTGGGGGTTGTGCTTTGGAAAAGTGGGTGGGGTTATATCCTTCCTGTTTGGCCCTGTCTGGGGGTATCATCGGATGGGGCCACAGTGTCTCCTGACCCCTCCTGTCTCAGCCTCCTGTATTTATGCTGCAGTAGTTTGTGTCGGGGGGCTATGGTCAGTTTGTTATATCTGGAGTACTTCTCCTGTCTTATCCGGTGTCCTGTGTGAATTTAAGTATGCTCTCTCTAATGATCTCTCTCTCTTTATTTCTCTCTCTTGGAGGACCTGAGCCCTAGGACCATGCCTCAGGACTACCTGGCATGATGACTCCTTGCTGTCCCCAGTCCACCTGGCCATGCTGCTGCTCCAGTTTCAACTGTTCTGCCTGCGGCTATGGAACCCTGACCTGTTCACCGGACGTGCTACCTGTCCCAGACCTGCTGTTTTCAACTCTCTAGAGACAGCAGGAGCGGTAGAGATACTCTTAATGATCGGCTATGAAAAGCCAACTGACATTTACTCCTGAGGTGCTGACTTGCTGCACCCTCGACAACTACTGTGGTTATTATTATTTGACCATGCTGGTCATTTATGAACATTTGAACATCTTGGCCATGTTCTGTTATAATCTCTACCCGGCACAGCCAGAAGAGAACTGGCCACCCCTCATAGCCTGGTTCCTCTTTAGGTTTCTTCCTAGATTTTGGCCTTTCTAGAGAGTTTTTCCTAGCCACCGTGCTTCTAAACCTGCATTGCTTGCTGTTTGGGGTTTTAGGCTGGGTTTCTGTACAGCACTTTGAGATATCAGCTGATGTAAGAAGGGCTATATAAATACATTTGATTTGATTTTGATTTGATATTGGCCAACGTGCAATCCTTGGAAAACAAACCGGACAATCTACAATTAAGACTATCCTACCAACGGGACATTAAAAATGGAAATATCTTATGTTTAACCGAGATGTGGCTGAAAAACGACACAGATAATATAGAGCTGGCTGGCTTCTCCGTGCATCGGCAGAACAGAGCAGCTACGTCTGGTAAGATGAGGGTGGGGTGTGTGTCTATTTGTCAATAACTGCTGGTGCGCGATGTCTAACATTAAAGAAGTCTTGACGTATTGCTTGCATGAGGTAGAATAATAATAAGCTGTAGATCATACAATCTACCTAGAGAGTTCTCATCTATATTATTCATCTATTTACCGCCACAATCCGATGCTGGAACAAAGACTGCACTCAATGAGCTGAATAAGGCCATAAGAAAACAAGTAAATGCTCATCCAGATGTGGCACTCCTAGTGGCCGGGGACTTTCTACCACGTCACATGTGCAACCAGAGGAAAAAAACTCTAGACCACCTTTACTCCACACACAGAGACACATACAAAGCTCTCCCTTGCGCTCCATTTGGCAAATTTGGCCATAATTCTATCCTCCTGATTCCTGCTTACAAGCAAAAACTAAAGCAGGCAGTACCAGTGACTCGCTCAATACGGAAGTGATCAGATGACGCGGATGCTACGCTACAGGACTGTCTGGACTGTCACAGACAGGACTATCACAGACTGGACTATCACATAATATGTTCCGGGATTTATCCAATGGCATTGAGGAGTATACCACCTCAGTCACCGGCTTCATCAATAAGTGCATCAACGACGACTGTATGTACATTTCCCAACCAGAAGCCATGGATTACAGGCAGCATCCGCACAGAGCTAAAGGCTAGAACTGCCGCTTTCAAGGAGCCGGACACTATCCGGACACTATTAAGAAATCCCGCTATGCCCTCAGACGAACCATCAAACAGGCAAAGCGTCAATACAGGACTAAGACTGAATCCTACTACATCGGCTCTGACGCTCGTCAGATGTAGCAGGGCTGAAGAATTTTACGGACTACAAAGGGAAACCCATCCGCAAGCTGCCCAGTGACGCGAGCCTACCAGACGAGCTAAATTCCTTTTATAATTACTTTGAGGCAAGCAACACTGAAGCATGCATGAGAGCTTCAGCTGTTCTGGACGACTGTGTGATCACGCTCTCCGTAGACGATGTGAGCAAGACCTTTAAACAGGTCAACATTCATAAAGCCGCGGGGCCTAACGGATTACCAGGACGTGTACTCAAAGCATTTGCGGACTAACTGGCAAGTGTCTTCACTGATATTTTCAACATCTCCCTGACCGAGTCTGTAATACCTACATGTTCAAACAGACCACCATAGTCCCTGTACCCAAGAAAGCGAAGGTAACCTGCCTAAATGATTACCGCCCCGTAGCACTTATGTCAGTAGCCATGAAGTGTTTTGAAAGGCCATGGCCATGGTCATGGCTCACATCAACACCATCATGCCGGAAACCCTAGACCCACTCCAATTCGTATACCACCCCAACAGATCCACAGATGACGCAATCTAAATCGCACTTCACACTGCCCTTGGACAAAAGGAACACCTATGTGAGAATGCTGTTTTTTAAAATTTTTATTTTACCTTTATTTAACTAGGCAAGTCAGTTAAGAACAAATTCTTATTTTCAATGACGGCCTAGAAACAGTGGGCTAACTGCCTGTTCAGGGGCAGAACGACAGATTTGTACCTTGTCAGCTCGGGGGTTTGAACTTGCAACCTTCCGGTTACTAGTCCAGCGCTCTTAACCACTAGGCTACCCTGCCACCCCTGTTCATTGACTACAGCTCAGCATTCACCATCATAGTGCCCACAAAGTGCCCACATCACTAAGCTAAGGACCCTGGGACTAAACACCACCCTCTGCAACTGGATCCTGGCAACAACTCATCTGTCACGCTGATCCTCAACACTGGGGCCCCTCAGGGGTGTGTGCCTAGTCACCTCCTGTACTCCCTGTTCACCCACGACTCCAACACCATTATTAAGTTTGCTGATGACACAACAGTGCTAGGCCTGATCACCGACAACGATGAGACAGTCTATAGGGAGGAGGTCAGAGACCTGGCCGTGTGGTGCCAGGACAACAACCTTTCCCTCAATGTGAGCAAGACAAAAGGTGCTGATCGTAGACTATAGGAAAAGGAGGGCCGTACAGGCCCCCATTAACATCGACGGGGCTTAAGTGGAGCGGGTCGAGCGTTTCAAGATCCTTGGTGTCCACATCACCAACAAACTATCATGGTCCAAACACACCAAGACAGTTGTGAAGAGGGCAAGACAACACCTTTTCCCCCTCAGGAGACTGAAAGATTTGGCATGGGTCCCCAGATCCTCAAAAAGATCTATAGCTGCACCATTAAGAGCATCCTGACCGGTTGCATCACCGCCTGGTATGGCAACTGCTTGGCATCTGACCGTTAGGCGCTACAGAGGGTAGTGCGTACGGCCCAGTATATCACTGGGGCCAAGCTTCCTGCCATCCAGGACCTATATACTAGGTAGTGTCAGAGGGAGGCCCAAAAAATTGTCAAAGACTCCAGCCACCCTAGTCATAGACTGTTCTCCCTGCTACCGCACGGCAAGCAGTACAGGGGTGCCAAGTCTAGGACCAAAAGGCACCTTAATTATCAGCTTCTACCCCCAAGCCATAAGACTGCTGAACAATTAATAAAATGGCCACCTGGACTATTTACATTGAACCCCCCCTTTGTTTATACACTGCTGCTACTAACGGTTTATTACCTATGCATAGTCACTTTACAAATGAACCTCGACTAACCTGTAACCCCGCACATTGACTCGCTACCGTGTTACTTTTCGATTTTTTTTTGTTTATTTATTAAATATTTTCTTAACTCTATTTCATTGTTGGTTAAGGGTTTGTAAGTGAGCATTTCACGGTAAAGTCTACACCTGTTGTCTTCGGCGCATGTGACTAATACAATTCGATTTGATTTGACTTGGGTCAAACGACACTAGGTCAGTCTATAGACTTACTTAAAGCAGCAGTCAGCAGTTGAAACAATAACAACGCGTACTACACACCACTGTTTCAGTCGAAGGCTGGAGACATGGAACCCCTCTCAAATTCAAAGACAGCTATGAATGCAAGGACTGGCCATCCATGATATCAGAAGTGCAGTTTTAAGCAATGTGTTGAGTCTATACAGTGTTTGTTCACATTTACTTTGTTTACAAACATTGGAGTAAAACAAGCTTATATTTTGGGGTTGTGATGTGGTTAGACAGTTGAACTACAGCTCATGATGCATTTCTAAGTTATATTCTTCAATAATCAATGGGTACATATCAATCATTTATAAGTCAAAAAAGTTGATGTATAAACTGCTGATTGCCCCTTTAACACTTAGTAACACACTATTGACTATAACATTGGTCTCAAACTGGCGGCCTGTGGGCCATATGCGGACAACAAGCTGATTTAAATGAGGCCCACCGTTGTGTTAGCAAATGTCATATAATAGCACAATCATGACTGATATAAATGATATAGTGGGGGCTCCTGTGGGAAGGTTTCTGGTCAAAGGGGAGTCAGAGTCTGGTCTGGAGTCACACCATGCATCAGCCTCTATACAGACTACTATGATAGACACAGGATATCAACATGGTTAATCACACCTCAGTGGGATACGATGCACAAACGTAATAAACAATTGACACACATTTAGATACCATTATGTAAAAACACAAAGACACACATACAGTCAGAAAGACTATTCTTGTGAGAGTTACCATCATTTCTGTTACTATCGTATCTGTGTGTCTCATAGGTCGTCTCATGAGAAGGCCCGAAGAAAGCTGGGGATGCTCTGCGATTCTGGGATACTCTCTCACTGGAAGAGATGGTATGTAAATGTGATTTTAAAACTCTGATTCTCAAGATTTCAGCGATGTACTTGTATTTTGTTACTTAATTGAATTTAATAGCTTAATTGTTTTCCCAAACAAAACATTTATCAGACCCAACACAAATTCTATCAATACAGTACATAGCAAATATGGTATCCTGTTTGCTGTGTCAGCGTTGGCACAGTTTTGAACTCTGACCTTTGTGTCTCGGGGGCGGGTCTTGGTGTAGGGGTGGAGCGTCTGGGTCTGGCGATCTCCTCACCTGGAAAGAACAACCAGTGATATTAGATTATATACAGTATATCATCATATTATACTGTATCATATATTAATATATGTATTATAGAATAGCTCAAAAGTATAGTGGAGTTTTTGCATCTAAGTATAATGCCTTCAGAAAGTAATCACACCCCTTGACTTTTTCCACATTTTGTTGTGATACATCCTGAAATTATAATGGATTACATTGAGATTTTTGTCACTGCACACAATACCCCATAATGTTGAAGTGGAATAATTATGTTTTTCTAAATTTTTACAAATTCATTAAAAATGTAAATCTGAAATGTCTTGAGCCAATAAGTATTCAACCCCTTTGTTATGGCATCTTCAAGACAAAAAAATGTGCTAAACAAGTAACATAATAAGTTGGATGGACTCACTCTGCGTGCAATAATAGTGCTTATCATGATTTTTTTAATGAATTTCAAACAGATTAAACCACAAAGACCAGGGAAGTTTTCCAATGCCACGCAAAGAAGGTCACCTATCGGGTAAAAAAAAGAAGGAAAGAAACCGCTCAGGGATTTCTCCATGAGGCCAATGGGGACTTTAACAGTTACATAGTTTAATGTCTGTGATAGGAGAAAACTGATGAGGCAAAGCAATTCGCTTTTTGTCCTGAATACAAAGTGTTATGTTCGCGGAAAATTCAATACAACACATTACTGAGTACCAATGTTCCCTCCAAGCTGCGTGCAAGCGCAGTAGCTCCCCATGTTACGCATGCTCCCGCTTCCCCTCTCAGGCGCTCGAGGGGGCCAGGCTGCCCTTCATTACACACACCTGTCACCATCATTACGCGCATCTGTGCTCATTGGACTCACCTGGACTCCTTCACGTTGTTGATTGCCCCCTCTATATCTGTCTGTTCCTCAGTTTTGTTCCCCGTGTCAGCATTATTGTCGTAATGTCGTTTTATTCCCCCTCCCTGTACTTGCTTCTCGTCTCCAGCGTTGGTCCTTACACCCCAGGACTGCCTCACAGAAATATCAGCCCACAGAGAGAAGCACGAGATTGAACTTCCCTCAACTTTCTAGAGCAGTGGTCACCAACCAGAGTTAAATCAAGTTGACTCCTGGGTATTTCTCCTGCCTCCCAGAAAAACCTTAATGTAAATGCACGGTGATCCTTCTGTGCAATCATTCTAATCCTTCCACACTGATTTCAGACCTGCTCTCTTATTTGTACATATAGGTTATGGGGCAGGCTGGCGGGGTAAGTAACTGATCTTGAAACAGGTCTTGGCAGTGGTGGTCAGCTAGTGAAGAGGTCCCTAGGTAAACTGAGGGATAGCCAAATCAGAAATTAATAAGAAAAGGGAATCAACTTTGATAAAGTTTTTAATGTCCAAAAATCCTTAAAAATATGATGAATCGAACCCAAAACAAGCCAAAGAACTGTCAGTGTCGGGTGAGAGGAGTGAGGAGCAAACTGCTCCTGATGGCGTTGTCTTAGCTAGCAGCGCTGCTTATCCCACCAGTTCAGCATCACAACCGGGACCTCCACTAGCTAGTAGGCCTACTAGCGAGTCAGACTCGGCGGGAGAGGAGGTCAGGGAGCAGGGGGACAGAGCATCCACTGACGAAGTACCCAGTTCAATTTGGACGGAGGCTCAGTTTAAGACCAAGCAAACTTATAACCCCTGGCTTGTCAAGCAAAATTCAAAGCTGGGCTGTACAACATTCAAAAAGGTAGAGAGTTTGGGCCCAGAAAAGACTGGAAGGATAAAACTAGCAAAAGAGTAGGTGGAAACTACAGTAACATCCTGTGCCGTAAAAAAAGCAACAAATAGCCCTCAGAAAAAAGGTTTCTGAACATGCCCAAACCAAGGCCCATTTAGCAGCAGCAAGCATTGTAGACAAGGCTAAAGACGAACACCTTAACACAGGTTGTAGTTAACACTTAAAACAAAAACATAGACACTACAGCCAGAGTCTTCAGAAGGAGACTAAAAGTCACAGGCCCGTTCACGGTTTTGAGCAAGTAATTGACTGTCAGGAGTTAAATGGGACTTGACATGGGGAGAATTCTCGATTTCCAATTCTCGATTGCTTGCTCCAACATACAGCAACATATTTAATCTAAAATGAAGCAAAAACTATTTGAAAGGATAGTACAGTGCTCTCCCAAAATCAGCCTAATGCTCGATGAGGCTACTAGTTTGAATAAAAAAAGAGTGCCTTGATTGTATACGTCAGACTTCAGTTGGCAGATATGGATGTACCAGCAAACATGTTTCTTGATCTTGTGGAACTGGAGAATGTATCTGCTGGAATTGTCCGTAAACTCTTTCCAAGGTGTCAAACTGAATCGTGGATAACCCAGCGACAGAGTCCTTAATCAGAGGGAGTTTTTCGAGAGCTTGGCGAGGAACATGGAGGCTAGAATGTTCTCTCAAGGAAGACGGGCGGTGGACAATACAGGAAACAGCCAATTCATAGAGGAGCTGAAGGTGTAGAATAGAATCTCTCTGGCAGCAGTTTGGCATTGACAGTCCACATAAGGTTATACGCACCTACAGGTAGTACAGGGACACTGATGGTAATGATGAAGGGACATTCCAGACGGACTTAAAGAGCTGTTGATGGCGCTAACCATCAGAAGTTAACATAAATCATCAATAAGGTTCCATCCGGAGAATTCCTATGTCTGAAGAAAAGCACTGGAACGAGAGCTAACTCTGTCGGGAGCGCACGTCACGAGCCTGAGACACTCTGCCAGACCACTGACTCATTCAGCTCCCATTCCCCCCTCCTTTATAGCAGAAGCCTGAAACAAGTTTCTAAAGACGGTTGACATCTAGTGGAAGCCGTAGGAAGTGCAACTTGACTCCATAGACACTGTGTATTCCGTAGGCCAAGCTTTGAAAAACTACAAACCTCAGATTTCCCACTTCCTGGTTGGATTTTTCTCAGGTGTTCGCCTGCCATATGAGTTCTGTTATACTCACAGACATCATTCAAACAGTTTTAGAAACGTCAGAGTGTTTTCTATCCAATACTAATAATAATATGCATATATTAGCATCTGGGACAGAGTAGGAGGCAGTTCACTCTGGGCACGCTATTCATCCAAAAGTGAAAATGCTGCCCCCTATCCCAAAAAGGTTAACAAATGTACAGAAAGATCAGTGCGAAGGCCAGAGGAATAACAGAGGAATAACCTTTTGAGGCTATTCAATCCTTTCAGTCTGGAAAAACCCCAGGGCTTGATGACATACTATAAACTCTATTGTTAGATTGTTTTAACTACTCCTATTGAAATGGTAGTCTGTCAGGTACTCAGCAGGAAGGTCTGATTTCTCTATTACTATAACAAGACCCAGACGGAAAATATAAAGACCCAGTTCATCTAAAAAACTGGAGGCCCTTTACACTTCAACGTTGTGATGCAAAAATACTAGCGAAATGCATAGCACTCAGAATTGAAAGTGTTTTACCAGGTATTGTTCATCCTGATCAGACAGGTTTTTTACATTGGAGATAATATACGACAACTACTAGAAATAATAGAACATCATGAAACATCTAAGAAGCCAGGCTTGGTATTTATAGCGGATTTTGAAAAGGTATTTGATAAAGTAAGACTGGATTTTCTTTATAAATGCCTGGATTTTTTCAGTTTCGGTGATTCACTTATAAAATGGTAAAAAAATTACGTATAGCAACCCCAGGTGTAAAATAGTAAATAACGGCTACTTCTCAGAGAGCTTTGAATTGTCAAGAGGAGTTAAACAAGGGTGTCCGCTGTCACCATATCTATTCGTTATGGCCATTGAACTGCTTGCTATCTATTAAAATCAGATCCAATAACAACATTAGAGGAATAGAAATACAAGGCGTAAAAACAAAGGTGGCCATGTATGCCGATGAATCAAGTTTTATATTAAGTCTGCAAGTTAGATCCCTGCAATGTCTCACTGAAGATCTAGATATGTTTTCTGGACTCTCTGGATAGGTGTACAATAATTATGCTACGTGTACAATATTACATATTGGATCTTTAAAAAAATACAACATTTACATTACCCTGCAGTTTACCAATCAAATGGGCTGATGGTGAAGTAGACATACTTGGTATTCATATCACAAAATATATAAATAAGCTCTCCACAATGAATTTCAATAGAAAACTTGTAAAAATAGACAAGATCCTGCAACCATGGAGAGGTAAATACCTGTCTATTTATGGAAAAATTGACCTGATTAACTCCTTAGTCATATCTCAGTTTACTCACTTACTTATGGTTTTTCAAATCATATGAACAAAAAATATTTTGCTTTATCTAGGATGCTAAACCAGACAAAATAAAGCGTGCCTATCTATATAATGAATATGAATTAGGTGGGTTGAGATGATTAAATATAAAAGCACTAAACTCTCTCTTCACTTATTTAAAAGTTGAACCCTAAATGGTTCTCAAATAGATTGCTACGAAAGTGTCACGACTTCCACCGAAGTCGGCTCCTCTCCTTGTTCTGGCGGCGTTCGGCGATCGACGTCACCGGCTTTCTAGCCATCGCTGCTCCATTTCTCATATATCCAATTGTTTTGTCTTGTTCCATTACACACCTGGTTTTCATTCCAAAATTGCTGCATGTATTTAGTCCTCTGTTCCCCACCATGTCTTTGTGTGTAATTGTTTATTGTTATGTGGATTTTTGTCAGGCGCAATACTTTTGCTATGCTCCGTGTTTTTGGCACGTTATTGTTATTATGTGCTGTCATTTTTGGACCGGAATTAAAGTGCGCCTGTTTATTACACTCTGCTCTCCTGCACCTGACTTCGCCTCCCGTATACACCCCTGACAGAAAAGCTCATTCATTGTTTAAAAATGGCCTTTTGCCTTTGTGCAGATTGCCATGTCTAATTTCCGATTAATTGAAAATGACACTTTTTTCAAAGTATCTCTCTTTTTCAAACAAGCATTGCAGAGCTGGCTACAATCTCAATTAATTCCCCCTGAAAAGATAGAACAAATATTACAACAAATATTATGGCTGAACTCAAATATGCTGGTTGATAAAATACCTGTATTTAATGAAAATTGGATTTTGTTTTTAAATTATATTGTAAATTAGAATGGTAGAGTTATGTCATTCATTGAGTTATCATAATTGTACGGGAAGGTCTGCTCAATCCAAGAGTACAACCAATTGATTACAGCATTACCCCAAAAAATGGAGAAGGCAGCTTGCTGCGGGAGGAGGTAGGGAACTGGTCTGTCTGCCCAAAGTAAAGGATCAAAACTATTTGAGGACCAGGATGTTGACAACTGTGCCATACAGATTGCAAAATAGATGGTTTTGTGTGTCACTCTGAATGGGAGTCTATTGGATGACTGGTATGGTGTAGTTGTTGAGCAGCTTCACTGCAAGTATATTGTATGTTTCAGATATTCAATCAAAACAAGTTTTTTTTTTTAAGTAACCAATAGGCAGAGGGTAGCATAATTTGTCTGATTCTCTGTAATAATGGCATGAGAATAATAAATCATTAGATTTTGTAAAGTGGTTTCTTGCATCAAACACAACAACATGTTCAGTCACCTCCTTGTCGGAAGGACAAGTGAATAAACAAGTTCATGTCAAGCCCTGCATGTTTTCTTTCCAAAAGCACACATTGGCTGCTCCTGTAGGCTGAATGATAGAACAGCTATTTCCCCCATGCTAAAATGTTACGGGATGCATTTTCTCCATTGTTTTTGATGGTAGGCCACTCTGGAAGGCCTGTATTATGATCAAATAGCCATAGTAGCCTACTTGACCACTGTTAAAACTAACTTAAAGCGGGTACAGCCTCAGTGTTCACAGTAAACGCACGCCGGAAGTTGCATAACATTTTCACAATGTTCCTGAGTGGCTGAGTTACCGTTTTGACTTAAATCTGCTTGAAAATATATGTCAAGACTTGAAAATGGTTGTCTAGCAATGATCAACAACCAATTTAACAGAGCTGGAAGAATTTTGAAAATAATAAATGGGCAAATATTGTACAATCCAGGTGTGCAAAGCTGAATACTTATGTAAATTAGATATTTCTGTATTTATTTTCAATAAATTAAAAAATATGTTTTCACTTTGTCATTATGGGGTATTTAAACAATACCGGCACTCATAATGAGCACCGGTACATATTTCAGTCCCAGTCAAGCAGTGATGATACCATAGCTACAGATAGTATTGTTGTGATTAGGAGCAACCAACCAACACACCACTGACTGTACTAACCCAGAGCTAAGACCCATGCAACACACACATGCAGTCAGAAAGACTATTCTCCTGAGTGTTACCATCGTTTCTGTTACTATCGTATCTGTGTGTCTCATAGGTCGTCTCAGGAGGAGGCCCGAAGAAAGCTGGGGATGCTCTGCGATTCTGGGATACTCTCTCACTGCAAGAGATGGTAAAGTCAAGATATGTAAATATGATTTTACAACTCTGATAATCAAGATTTCAGCGATGTACTTATACTTTGTAATTGAATTGAATATAAAAGCTTTATTTTTTCCCCCCCAAACAGAACATTTAGCAGACCCAACACAAATTATAGCAATACAGTACATAGAAAATATGCTAGCCTGTTAGCAATGTTAGCATTAGCAGAGTTTTGACCTTTGTGTCTCGGGGGCGGGGCTTGGCGTAGGGGTGGAGCGTCTGGGTCTGGCGATCTCCTCACCTGGAAAGAATAACCAGTGATATTAGATTGTATATCATAATGTACTATAATATATTACATATACTGGCAGCCACTGAATGTGCATCTTAACAACTCAAACTATTGAAACTACAGTATGGATCACAACCTCAAACAACTAACTTAACTGATGGTGTAGAACTATGACAAGATACTGTACTGTACATGTACTCAGTTTACACTGACAGACTGTAGAACAAATTACAAATAGCATTACACTTCATCCACAAACAATGTACTTACAAGACAGGTGTCTCTTTATTGAGCCCTGCAACGAAAACAAAGTACTTTTCAGTAAACCAGTAAAAAGGAATCGTAACCTAACATACAAAACATGAATGTAAACACTTCAACCAATAATTGCAGTGTAGGTCCTGGATTAGTCTCCCTGTACAATTGCTAATGTGAAAGAATAGAGTGAAACTGTAAGTATATATAGAAACTGGAAAAATACAATATTTTGTGAGGCCATCAGTAAATGTCATAGGCACTGAAATGAAATAGAGTGTTTGGGTCTATAAAGAATGAAATGAACAGCACTCCAAACAATAATATTCATAATTCATTTATTTCCATGCAAGTGCTTTGGGTGCAGACACTTTTAAAATGAGCCACCAGGTGGCGACTTACCGGGCTGCGTCTCTGAGACCAACAAAAAGGAAGAGAGAACAGACCTGGTCAGAGAGTGAGTGACAAATCAGGCAAATAGAACCGAAAATAATGTAACACCCCTCTACTTCAACACTGTGCAATAAAGCCTACATATAGTAATGCAGCAATACGACATAGCACCTGGCAGGTTACATTATCTCAGCTTGTCAAGACAACATAGCACCTGGCAGGTTACATTACCTCAGCTTGTCAAGACAGCTATGGGGGCCCATGCGCCTTTTAATCAGCCTTTTTAATTTATTTTTTACATTTAATTAAGCATTTTGACAGTAAATCTCCAAAAAGTAATTCATAAACATTTTTAATTTCCATATGTACTAGGAAGCTAAGTATTTGTTTCTTGAGCTTCAAGAACGTGACTAATCGAAGTGCCTCAGGCCTTGAAAAACAAAGAATTGAACTGATTGTAAAGTAAAGAGATATCGGGGACTTTGAACAAATGCAGTGGGCAAGGCGATGATGGTGCCAGTACAATGAATGGCTAGTACTCAGGGGTTTTAGAGCTCAGATCAGACCGAGAGCCTAATGCTTCTTAGGAAGTTCTTTAGGAGTTTTAGTTTAGAAAACAAACTATCGGCAGATAGTTAAAAACAGCTTGATTGCCGTAGTAACATCAGGGAAACTGGGAGTGGTGATTCAAATACAGCAGTTCTGCAACATCTTTAATTGAGCCTCTCGTTCTCCTTAATTGCCGGCCTCAAGACGTTCCGGAAAGAGATTAACTGTATAGGAAGCTCTGGAGACAGGTCGTCTGTATACCAGACAGCCAATAAATTGGCAGATGCAAAGAGATTATACTTAAGATCATTGATAAACAAAGTGGATGAATTTGAACTGCTTCTTCAATTAGTAAATGTAGACATTGGATGTGTCACTGAAACTTTGGACAACAAAAATATCTCAGATGAATCTCTTTTGATATATAACTATCAGCTGTTCAGAAATGACAGGTCCAGAGGGGATGAGAAGGGGCGTGACTATGCATGTGAATCACAGTATGCAGGCAAAGAGAATAACTGACCTAGACAAAGAGGAGTTTGAGTGTATCTGGCTTCAGCTCTGTCCTAAACGACTCCCTAGCTCAGTCTCAACTCTGTTAGTGGGAGTACTCTACCATCCACTATGGGCAAATGAGAAAACACTTCAGCAGAATACTGTGGATTATCTCATCAACACTGTCCATGTGATCAGGATTTCCTATCCCCAAATGGGGCTCATCCTGTGTGGAGACTTTAATCACCTGCCTATCAAGATGCTGACAAACTCCCATCCAGACATGAAACAAGTGGTCAAAGACAAGACCAGAGGGGACGCCATCCTAGATCTGATCATTACAAATATGAAGAATCTCTATAACACCCCCACTGTACTTGCTCCTCTCAGATCCAGTGATCACAAATGTCTGCTGTTCTCCACAAACACAACATCAGGAGGGAGAAGCCAGGTGCAGCGGGAAAAAGGATGTCTGGTAACCCAGAACAGAAAGGAGGCATTGGCACGATGTATGGCCAGCACTGACTGGTCTGCCAAATATGAGGCTGAGAGCATTGATGCAAAGGTGGAGATGTTCAACTCCTGCATTCTAACTGCACTTGATGTATACATGCCAATAAGAAATAAGAAAACAGCAACACTGGACAAGCCCTGGATGACTGAACGAATAAAGACCGCCATCAGGAAAAGACAGATGATTTTCAACAGGTGGGGTAAAACGATGAAATGGAGAAAATACAGAAACACAGGTGCAAACGCTTATCAAAGAAGCAAAGACAAACTACTATAAAAACTGAAAACCAGGACCTAAAGAAGAGAAGCCCAAAGGAATGATGGGACTTCATTAACAAAGGACTGGGACGACAGAAAACATCAGGAGGGAGAATACAGGTGGAGGGAATTGAAGACAACAATGTTTTGAATGTATTTTTTGCTGAAGCATGGACAAGCAACACACCTCTTGCCATCTTCCCCATGCCCATGCCTACAAGGCAGGTTGAGCTGTGCAGCATTGGCCAGATAAAGCAAGCTCTGACCAGACTGAGCCCCCCGTAAAGTGTGTGGGCCTGAGGTCATTCCAGCCTGGGTACTGTTAGGCTCTTATTTTTCAGAGTAAATAACACACGGACACTAGAGATGCTTAACCAAGTTGAATTCTTCCCAAAGGGTCATTCTAGCTGTAATTCAAACAAAGACATGTTTCCAACACTACCAGTATATATACTCCACTTTAGACACACCTCCTTCTCTCAAATCCTTACATCTTATGGTTCCACAGGAAGAGGGTAACAGGATACTAAACCCGTATTACTCCCTTCAGGGGATCTGACCTGACCTCCTGACCTCAACCCCTCCTTCGTCTGCCTAATCCACAGATGTCCATCCGCTTCCCCTATAGCAATCCTGTGACTTCCTCCCGTCCACCCAACACACTCCAAAGCCATCTGTCTTTATACAGAGGACCATTAACTTCTGACGTAAAAATCGGTATCTTTCACTCCTTTATATACTATGCTTCTGATCTATCATGTCTTTAATATCTCAATCTTCAAAGTTTACCCCGAATCCAACAGTACTAAAAGAGCATGCAGAAGATCTAGCCCCTGTCATCACACACATAGTTAACACCACCTAGTGGCAGGGGACTGTTCCTGCTGCCTGGAAGATTGCCAATGTGTGTCCCCATAGCTAAAGTGTCAAGCCCATGTACAACGGATGACTGGAGGCCCATCTCTCTAACTTCATGCCTTGGAAAAATCCAGGAAACTTAATCAACAACAAAACAACTCATGCCAACAGTGCACAAATCAGTATGCCTACCTACCAAAGTCCAGCACTACTACCACCCTTGTGAAAGCCACAGGCTAGTAACCATCCCGTTCTGTCTTCTTCCTGTGGTGTAGCTGTGGAGCCAGGCTAGTAAACATCACCCTCTGTCTTCTTCTGGTGGTATAGCTGTGGAGCCAGGCTAGTAACCATCACCCTATGTCTTCTTCTGGTGGTGTAGCTGTGGAGCTAGGCTAGCAACCATCACCCTATGTCTTCTTCTGGTGGTGTAGCTATGGAGCCAGGCTAGCAACCATCACCCTCTGTCTTCTTCTGGTGGTGTAGCTGTGGAGCCAGGCTAGCAACCATCACCCTCTGTCTTCTTCTGGTGGTGTAGCTGTGGAGCCAGGCTAGTAACCATCACCCTCTGTCTTCTTCTGGTGGTATAGCTGTGGAGCCAGGCTAGTAACCATCCCCCTCTGTCTTCTTCTGGTGGTGTAGCTGTGGAGCTAGGCTAGTAACCTTGGACACAATGTCAGACAGATGTTTCAGGAGCTTTGCGTGAACAAAGGCTTTTGACATATCAGCCAGAAACACCCTCACCATTGTTGGTTTTTTGGAGTGGTAACAACAACTAAGTATCTTGGTTTTCATCTAGACTCTAACCTCAGTGGTAACACACATGTGGAGCAGTCAGTTAGGAAGACCTCAAAACACCTGCACTTTTTGACTGTTCTCTCCAGAAAAGGCCTACCCACTGAAGATCTGGTCACAGTCTATACTACACTGGTCAAGCCTTGTCTGGAATACGATGGAGTGCTGTTAGTTGGATGCAGAAAAAAGCTGCAGGCCCAGTGAAAGTGCAGGGCGCCAAATTCAAAACAACAGAAATCTCATAATTAAAATTCCTCAAACATACAAATCTTATACCATTTTAAAGGTAATCTTGTTGTTAATCCCACCACAGTGTCCGATTTCAAATAGGCTTTACAGCGAAAGCACCACAAACGATTATGTTAGGTCAGAGCCAAGCCACACAAAAACACAGCCATTTTTCCAGCCAAAGAGAGGAGTCACAAAAAGCACAAATAGAGACATAATTAATCACTAACCTTTGATGATCTTCATCAGATGACACTCATATGACTTCATGTTACACAATACATGTATGTTTTGTTTGATAAAGTTCATATTCATATAAAAAAAATCTCAGTATACATTGGCTCGCTATGTTCAGTAGCTCCAAAAACATCCAGTGATTTTGCAGAGAGCCACATCAATTTACAGAAATACTCATTATAAATGTTGATGAAAATACAAGTGTTATGCATGGAACTTTAGATACACTTCTCCTTAATGAAACCGCTGTGTCAGATTTCAAAAAAGCTTTACGGAAAAAGCAAACCATGAATAATCTGAGTACGGCGCTCAGAGAACAAATACATATATCCGCCATGTTGGAGACAACAGAAGACATAAATAACATTGTAAATATTCACTTACCTTTGATGATCTTCATCAGAATGCACTCCCAGGAATCCCAGTTCCACAATAAATGTTTAATTTGTTCTATAATGTCCATCATTTATGTCTAAATAGCTACTTTTGTTAGGGCATTTGGTAAACAAATCAAAACTCACGAAGCACGTTCACTAGTTGCAGACGAAATGTCAAAAAGTTCCACTACAGTCCGTAGAAACCTGTCAAACGATGTATGGAATCAATCTTTAGGATGTTTTTAACATAAATCTTCAATAATATTCCAACCAGAGAATTCCTTTCTCTTCAGAAAAGCAAAGGCGCGGGAGATACCTCTCATGTGAAATGCGCGTGACCAGCGCGTGACTGCTGGCAGACCTCTGACTCATTCCCCTCTCATTCAGCCCCCCTTCATAGTAGAAGCATCAAACAAGTGTCTAAAGATGGTTGACATCTAGTGGAAGCCTTAGGAAGTGCAACATGACCAATATCCCACTGTAACTTCAATAGGGGCTGAGTTGGAAATCGACCTACCTCAGATTTCCCACTTCCTGGTGGATTTTTTCTCAGGTTTTTGCCTGCCATATGAGCTCTGTTATACTCACAGACATAATTCAAACAGTTTTAGAAACTTCATAGTGTTTTCTATCCCAATATACTAATACTATGCATATATTAGCAACTGGGACTGAGGAGCAGGCAGTTTACTCTGGGCACCTCTGGGCACCTTATTCATCCAAGCTACATTTCAATATTTACATTTCTTTCCATCATGAAAACATTTCCTGTAATGTTTACAATTGTTCAATATTCTATTTATGTCACGTATTATGTGTTATGTATTTTAAATGAGTGTTTTATTATTAGTAATGTAAAGTCTGCATTTCTTCAGTTTCATCTGTGAGCAAGAATAAATAAACTCAAACTCATTATCATCTTTAGCGGATTAACAGATTAACAGTTCTTGGGCGATTTTGTTCATACCGGTGAACTGGCGTTTGAGTTGTGTGGTAGCAATATCAAGTCTTATCTCTGGTATAACTTGGCATGCATCATTCAAGACTAAGTTTAAATTGTGTTCAGCCCAATGGACATATAATGCACAATGTCTCAGGAAAGACTGGGTTGTCAATACATAGAAAACAGTCGGATCCACAACCTGAATCTACAGGCCGTGGTGAAAACATTTGCACACAAACATGCAAGGCGACGCAGTCTCATACTGTAGCTACTAGCGACCAGTCTCATACTGTGGCTACTAGAGGCCAGCATCATACTGTAGCTACTAGAGGCCAGCATAAACACTGTAGCTATTAGAGGCCAGCATCATACTGTAGCTACTAGAGGCCAGTTTCATACTGTGGCTACTAGAGACCACCATCATACTGTAGCTACTAGAGGCCAGACTCATACTGTAGCTACTAGAGGCCATGCTCATACTGTAGCTACTAGAGGCCAGGCTCATACTGTAGCTACTAGAGGCCAGACTCATACTGTAGCTATTAGAGGGCAGGTTCATACTGTAGCTACTAGAGGCCAGACTCATACTGTAGCTACTAAAGACAAGGCTCATTCTGTAACTACTAGAGGCCAGGCTCATACTGTAGCTACTAGAGGCCAGGCTCATACTGTAGCTACTAGAGGCCAGGCTCATACTGTAGCTACTAGAGGCCAGGCTCATACTGTAGCTACTATAGGCCAGGCTCATACTATCGCTACTAGAGGCCAGGATCATACTGTAGCTACTAGAGGCCAGGATCATACTGTAACTACTAGAGGCCAGGCTCATACTGTAGCTACTAAAGGACAGGCTCATACTGTAGCTACTAGAGGCCAGGATCATACTGTAGCTACTAGAGACCAGGCCCATACTGTAGCTACTAGAGGCCAGCTCATACTGTAGATATTAGAGTCCAGACTCATACTGTAGCTACTAGAGGCCAGACACATACTGTAGCAAATAGAGGCCAGGCTAATACTGTAGCTACTAGAGGAAAGCTCATACTGTAGCTACTAGAGGCCAGGCTCATACTGTAGCTACTAGAGGCCAGGCTCATACTGTAGCTACTAGAGGCCAGGATCATACTGTAGCTACTAGAGGCCAGGCCCATACTGTAGCTACTAAAGACAAGGCTCATACTGTAACTACTAGAGGCCAGGCTCATACTGTAGCTACTAGAGGCCAGACTCATACTGTAGCTACTAGAGGCCAGGCTCATACTGTAGCTACTAGAGGCCAGACTAATACTGTAGCTAGTAGAGGGCAACCTCATACTGTAGCTACTAGAGGGCAGCCTCATATCGTAGCTACTAGAGGCCAGACTCATACTGTAGCTACTAGAGGCCAGACTCATACTGTAGCTACTAGAGGGCAACCTCATACTGTAGCTATTAGAGGCCAGGCTCAAACTGTAGCTACTAGAGGCCAGACTCATACTGTAGCTACTAGAGGCCAGACTCATACTGTAGCTACTAGAGGCCAGGCTCATACTGTAGCTACTAGAGGCCAGGCTCATACTGTAGCTACTAGAGGACAGGCTCATACTGTAGCTACTAGAGGCCAGGCTCATACTGTAGCTACTATAGGCCAGGCTAATACTATAGCTACTAGAGGCCAGGATCATACTGTAGCTACTAGAGGCCAGGATCATACTGTAACTACTAGAGGCCAGGCTCATACTGTAGCTACTAGAGGACAGGCTCATACTGTAGCTACTAGAGGCCAGGATCATACTGTAGCTACTAGAGACCAGGCCCATACTGTAGCTACTAGAGGCCAGCTCATACTGTAGCTATTAGAGTCCAGACTCATACTGTAGCTACTAGAGGCCAGACACATACTGTAGCAACTAGAGGCCAGACTCATACTGTAGCTACTAGAGGAAAGCTCATACTGTAGCTACTAGAGGCCAGGCTCATACTGTAGCTACTAGAAGCCAGGCTCATACTGTAGATACTAGAGGCCAGGATCATACTGTAGCTACTAGAGACCAGGCTCATATTGTAGCTACTAAAGACAAGGCTCATACTGTAACTACTAGAGTCCAGGCTCATACTGTTGCTACTAGAGGCCAGGCTCATACTGTAGCTACTATAGGCCAGGCTCATACTGTAGCTACTAGAGTCCAGGATCATACTGTAGCTACTAGAGGCCAGGCCCATACTGTAGCTGCTAAAGCATAGGCTCATACTGTAGCTACTAGAGGCCAGGCTCATACTGTAGTTACTAGAGGCCAGATTCATACTGTAGTTACTAGAGGCCAGTATCATACTGTAGCTACTAGAGGCCAGCTCATACTGTAGCTATTAGAGTCCAGACTCAAACTGTAGCTACTAGAGGCCAGACTCATACTGTAGCTACTAGAGGCCAGGATCATACTGTAGCTACTAGAGGCCAGTTTCATACTGTAGCTACTAGAGGCCAGCTCATACTGTAGCTATTAGAGTCCAGACTCATACTGTAGCTACTAGAGGCCAGACTCATACTGTAGCTACTAGAGTCCAGTCACATAATGTAGCTACTATAGGCCAGGCTCATACTGTAGCTACTAGAGGCCAGGATCATACTGTAGCTACTAGAGGCCAGGCCCATACTGTAGCTGCTAAAGCATAGGCTCATACTGTAGCTACTATAGGCCAGGCTCATACTGTAGTTACTAGAGGCCAGACTCATACTGTAGTTACTAGAGGCCAGTATCATACTGTAGCTACTAGAGGCCAGCTCATACTGTAGCTATTAGAGTTCAGACTCATACTGTAGCTACTAGAGGCCAGACTCATACTGTAGCTACTAGAGTCCAGTCACATACTGTAGCTACTAGAGGCCAGGCTCATACTGTAGCTACTAGAGGAAAGCTCATACTGTAACTACTAGAGGCCAGGCTCATACTGTAGCTACTAGAGGCCAGGCTCATACTGTAGCTACTAGAGGCCAGGATCATACTGTAGCTACTATAGGCCAGGCTCATACTGTAGCTACTAGAGGGCAACCTCATACTGTAGCTATTAGAGGGCAGGCTCATACTGTAGCTACTAGAGGCCAGGATCATACTGTAGCTACTATAGGCCAGGCTCATACTGTAGCTACTAGAGGCCAGGATCATACTGTAGCTACTATAGGCCAGGCTCATACTGTAGCTACTAGAGGGCAACCTCATACTGTAGCTATTAGAGGGCAGGCTCATACTGTAGCTACTAGAGGCCAGACTCATACTGTAGCTACTAGAGGGCAGCCTCATATCGTAGCTACTAGAGGCCAGACTCATACTGTAACTACTAGAGGCCAGACTCATACTGTAGCTACTAGAGGGCAACCTCATACTGTAGCTATTAGAGGGCAGGCTCATACTGTAGCTACTAGAGGCCAGACTCATACTGTAGCTACTAGAGGCCAGACTCATACTGTAGCTACTAGAGGCCAGGCTCATACTGTAGCTACTAGAGACCAGGCTCATACTGTAGCTACTAGAGGCCAGGCTCATACTGTAGCTACTAGAGGCCAGGCTCATACTGTAGCTACTAGAGGCCAGTTTCATACTGTAGCTACTAGAGGCCAGCTCATACTGTAGCTATTAGAGTCCAGACTCATACTGTAGCTACTAGAGGCCAGACTCATACTGTAGCTACTAGAGACCAGGCTCATACTGTAGCTACTAGAGGCCAGGCTCATACTGTAGCTACTAGAGGCCAGGCTCATACTGTAGCTACTAGAGGCCAGTTTCATACTGTAGCTACTAGAGGCCAGCTCATACTGTAGCTATTAGAGTCCAGACTCAAACTGTAGCTACTAGAGGCCAGACTCATACTGTAGCTACTAGAGGCCAGGATCATACTGTAGCTACTAGAGGCCAGTTTCATACTGTAGCTACTAGAGGCCAGCTCATACTGTAGCTATTAGAGTCCAGACTCATACTGTAGCTACTAGAGGCCAGACTCATACTGTAGCTACTAGAGTCCAGTCACATAATGTAGCTACTAGAGGCCAGGCTCATACTGTAGCTACTAGAGGCCAGGATCATACTGTAGCTACTAGAGGCCAGGCCCATACTGTAGCTGCTAAAGCATAGGCTCATACTGTAGCTACTATAGGCCAGGCTCATACTGTAGTTACTAGAGGCCAGACTCATACTGTAGTTACTAGAGGCCAGTATCATACTGTAGCTACTAGAGGCCAGCTCATACTGTAGCTATTAGAGTTCAGACTCATACTGTAGCTACTAGAGGCCAGACTCATACTGTAGCTACTAGAGTCCAGTCACATACTGTAGCTACTAGAGGCCAGGCTCATACTGTAGCTACTAGAGGAAAGCTCATACTGTAACTACTAGAGGCCAGGCTCATACTGTAGCTACTTGAGGCCAGGCTCATACTGTAGCTATTAGAGGCCAGACTCATACTGTAGCTACTATAGGCCAGGCTCATACTGTAGCTACTAGAGTCCAGGGTCATACTGTAGCTACTAGAGGCCATGCCCATACTCTAGCTACTAAAGACAAGGCTCATTCTGTAACTACTAGAGGCCAGGCTCATACTGTAGCTACTAGAGGCCAGGATCATACTGTAGCTACTATAGGCCAGGCTCATACTGTAGCTACTAGAGGGCAACCTCATACTGTAGCTATTAGAGGGCAGGCTCATACTGTAGCTACTAGAGGCCAGACTCATACTGTAGCTACTAGAGGGCAGCCTCATATCGTAGCTACTAGAGGCCAGACTCATACTGTAACTACTAGAGGCCAGACTCATACTGTAGCTACTAGAGGGCAACCTCATACTGTAGCTATTAGAGGGCAGGCTCATACTGTAGCTACTAGAGGCCAGACTCATACTGTAGCTACTAGAGGCCAGACTCATACTGTAGCTACTAGAGGCCAGGCTCATACTGTAGCTACTAGAGACCAGGCTCATACTGTAGCTACTAGAGGCCAGGCTCATACTGTAGCTACTAGAGGCCAGGCTCATACTGTAGCTACTACAGGCCAGGCTCATACTATAGCTACTAGAGGCCAGGATCATACAGTATCTACTAGAGGCCAGGATCATACTGTAACTACTAGAGGCCAGGCTCATACTGTAGCTACTAGAGGACAGGCTCATACTGTAGCTACTAGAGGCCAGGATCATACTGTAGCTACTAGAGACCAGGCCCATACTGTAGCTACTAGAGGCCAGCTCATACTGTAGCTATTAGAGTCCAGACTCATACTGTAGCTACTAGAGGCCAGACACATACTGTAGCAACTAGAGGCCAGGCTCATACTGTAGCTACTAGAGGAAAGCTCATACTGTAGCTACTAGAGGCCAGGCTCATACTGTAGCTATTAGAGTTCAGACTCATACTGTAGCTACTAGAGGCCAGACTCATACTGTAGCTACTAGAGTCCAGTCACATACTGTAGCTACTAGAGGCCAGGCTCATACTGTAGCTACTAGAGGAAAGCTCATACTGTAGCTACTAGAGGCCAGGCTCATACTGTAGCTACTAGAGGCCAGGCTCATACTGTAGCTACTAGAGGCCAGGATCATACTGTAGCTACTATAGGCCAGGCTCATACTGTAGCTACTAGAGACCAGGGTCATACTGTAGCTACTAGAGACCAGGCCCATACTGTAGCTACTAAAGACAAGGCTCATTCTGTAACTACTAGAGGCCAGGCTCATACTGTAGCTACTAGAGGCCAGGATCATACTGTAGCTACTATAGGCCAGGCTCATACTGTAGCTACTAGAGGCCAGGGTCATACTGTAGCTACTAGAGACCAGGCCCATACTGTAGCTACTAAAGACAAGGCTCATTCTGTAACTACTAGAGGCCAGGCTCATACTGTAGCTACTAGAGGCCAGGCTCATACTGTAGCTACTAGAGGCCAGGGTCATACTGTAGCTACTAGAGACCAGGCCCATACTGTAGCTACTAAAGACAAGGCTCATTCTGTAACTACTAGAGGCCAGGCTCATACTGTAGCTACTAGAGGCCAGGCTCATACTGTAGCTACTATAGGCCAGGCTCATACTGTAGCTACTAGAGGCCATGCTCATACTCTAGCTACTAGAGGCCTCTACGTAGAGAAAAAGAGAGATGCCAGCACAGACATATATACTTTTTTCTAAGAGAACGTAAGAGGAAAAGAGACAGAGAGAGAAGCAGCAAGGAGTCTTCATATTTTGCAGGTTTTCCTACTTACAAAGCATGTAGAGGTCTGTAATTTTTTATCATAGGTACACATCAACTGTGAGAGACGGAATCTAAAACAAAAATCCAGAAAATCACATTGTATGATTTTTATGTAATTAATTTGCATTGTATTGCATGACATAAGTATTTGATACATCAGAAAAGCAGAACTTAATATTTGGTACAGAAACCTTTATTTGCAATTACAGAGATCATACGTTTCCTGTAGTTCTTGACCAGGTTTGCACACACTGCAGCAGTGATTTTGGCCCACTCCTCTATACAGACCTTCTCCAGATCCTTCAGGTTTCGGGGCTGTCGCTGGGCAATACGGACTTTCAGCTCCCTCCAAAGATTTTCTATTGGGTTCAGGTTTGGAGACTGGCTAGGCCACTCCAGGACCTTGAGATGCTTCTTACGGAGCCACTCCTTAGTTGCCCTGGCTGTGTGTTTCGGGTCGTTGACATGCTGGAAGACCCAGCCACGACCCATCTTCAATGCTCTTACTGAGGGAAGGAGGTTGTTGGCCAAGATCTCGCGATACATGGCCCCATCCATCCTTCCCTCAATATGGTGCAGTCGTCCTGTCCCCTTTGCAGAAAAGCATCCCCAAAGAATGATGTTTCCACCTCCATGCTTCACGGTTGGGATGGTGTTCTTGGGGTTGTACACATCCTTCTTCTTCCTCCAAACACGGCGAGTGGAGTTTAGACCAAAAAGCTCTATTTTTGTCTCATCAGACCACATGACCTTCTCCCATTCCTCCTCTGGATCATCCAGATGGTCATTGGCAAACTTCAGACGGGCCTGGACATGCGCTGGCTTGAGCAGGGGGACCTTGCGTGCGCTGCAGGATTTTAATCCATGACGGCAAACTAATGGTTTTCTTTGAGACTGTGGTCCCAGCTCTCTTCAGGTCATTGACCAGGTCCTGCCGTGTAGTTCTGGGCTGATCCCTCACCTTCCTCATGATCATTGATGCCCCACGAGGTGAGATCTTGCATGGAGCCCCAGACCGAGGGTGATAGACCGTCATCTTGAACTTCTTCAATTTTCTAATAATTGCGCCAACAGTTTTTGCCTTCTTTCCAAGCTGCTTGCCTATTGTCCTGTAGCCCATCCCAGCCTTGTGCAGGTATACAATTTTATCCCTGATGTCCTTACACAGCTCTCTAGTCTTGGCCATTGTGGAGAGGTTGGAGTCTGTTTGATGGAGTGTGTGGACAGGTGTCTTTTATACAGGTAACGAGTTCAAACAGGTGCAGATAATACAGGTAATGAGTTGAGAAAAGGAGGGGTTCTTAAAGAAAAACTAACAGGTCTGTGAGAGCCGGAATTCTTACTGGTTGGTAGGTGATCAAATACTTATGTCATGCAATAAAATGCAAATGAATTACTTAAAAATCACACAATGTGATTTTCTGGATTTTTGTTTTAGATTCCATCTCTCACAGTTGAAGTGTACCTATGATAAAAATTACAGACCTCCACATGCTTTGTAGGTGGGAAACCCTGCAAAATCGTCAGTGTATCAAATACTTGTTCTCCCCACTGTAGGTATAGATAGTAGGCTACACTGCATAATGAAACAACGTAAGCTAGTGTTTTGAAGGTGTGCTGACTATTATTTGGCATTAATAGACTGGTTTTACACACAACTTCCTATCCAAGCTGGAAGAGAGCATGAGGACGGCTCATGTCATGCAGGTTCAGGTAGACTATACAGGACAATTGTATTATTATTTTAAAATCAATTGGTTTCTTATTAGTATTCAGTTGTATCGAACATGTATTTCATAATCTGTTTGAATTTCCAACTTGAATTACTGAACAAATAATGACATTATCGCTGCCAGACAGCAGCCTAAATGGCAGCCTTGTGACACCGTGTATAGCTTTGTGAAATGTTTGACTCAACATGAGAAAATTACAATCAATTAGGCCTAATAAACATTTATCCATTAGCTAAAGCAAAGTTATAGGCTACATGCCCGGGCACCACAGAAAGCCTATAATCGATTCACATCAACCTGTTGCAATTTCAGCACCCGAGAGCAGAAATCGGTAGTCTATACTTTTTGAGTGGCTGTTTGGCTGACGCATCCGTTTGTCTTTTTTTTAAGAGGGGGGGGGGGGGGTTGCGACCTTGCGGGGGGTCCAGAGAAGCTGCATTACGCCAGCGCCAATTAGCTTTGGTCAAACAGAATCAATAGGCACAGGTGTTATGCGGAGGATTGTGCATTTTATACCATTCAAGCTTTTGCAAGTTATTCAAGTTATCAACCAAAATAAAATGTGTTCAAGGCGTGCAGTGTGAATGAGTTAGTACCATAAAGCATACATAACATGCAGAGGGAGGAATATCTAAACAACTTAAATAGAAGAGCCTATCCCAGCAGCCAAACTGGTTGTAATGACATCACTGACATCATTATGGTTTGTAAAATGACATTTTGTAAACATCTTTTTAGCAATCAGAAGAAAAAAAATCTGATTTTTTAAATTTGGCCCGCTGGGGATTTTTTAGCTTCCTCAGGGGAAATAGTTCCAAGTTAGAAAATAATCCACAGCCAAGTGAATCCATGCCTTTTCTTTATACTGAAACAGATTAAGAAATTAAATAAATAAAGACTGGCTTACCGGACTTCTCCTCTACAAGAATAACAGATGTAGGAGAGAGAGGGATATGGAGAGAGAAAGGGAAGATGGAGAGAGAAAGGGGAGATTGAGAGAGAAAGGGAAGATAGAGAGAGAAAGGGACGATAGAGAGAGAGGGAGATGCAGAGAGAAAGGGAAGATGGAGAGAGAGGGAGATGGAGAAAGAAAGAGAAGATGGAGAGAAAGGGAAGATGGAGAGAGAAAGGGAAGATGGAGAGAGAAAGGGAAGTTGGAGAGATAAAGGGAAGATGGAGAGAGAAAGGGAAGATGGAGAGAGAAAGGGAAGAGGGGGAGATGAAGAGGGGGAGGAAGTGAGAGGAGGAACAGATATTCAGATGTTTAGTACATTCCAGATCATATCACTGGATAGAATTAGCTGTAGCTGTCTCCAGTTTCAACAAAACGATTCATATAATACTTCATATAACACCCGAGAGAGCTAGCTTTCTTGGAGTAGCAGTTACGGCCGTGGCCCTTGGTTACAATGACCCAAGTTTAAGTTCAAGTTCAGTCAGGGACATTGCACTTTATCCTACTTCACTAGGTACAGGTCTAGGGTCAGCATTCCCTCCCCTTAATCCAAGGCTTAACAATTAGTGGGAAAATTGCTAAACTGACCCAAAATCACTGTCTAGGGACAACTTCACCCTACTGCGGTTACATACAGTTAGAACAGCAAGCACTCACCAAAGAGGGAGACAGAGCCAAACCTCCAACGGAAGCTTTCAGTTCATCCATGGAGGGGATGGCACACTTGGCAGTGTCGGAGGGCAACGGCTTGATCTTAATCTTGAACTTCCTGTTGTCGTCCTCATCCTCAGTGTCGCTGGAGGAGAAGTGCTGCTTGCCTTTGGGAGCTGGTGAACACTCATTAAGTAAGAAGATCTTTTACATACAGATGTAGGATATTAATTTGAGCCAGTTTGCTACAGCAGGAAAATAATCCTGCAGCAACAGGAAATGTGAATTATTATGTAGATTATAATTAATGGACATTTACATTTGTTGTAGGGGTTTGTACATTTTTCATCAGGACAAATCAAGTCTGACATTTTAAAGTGGAAATTACAAACTTTAGAAGCTTTTTTCAATCTTGAATACATTACAAGTTTGCATTTCCGGTGGAAATTTGTCCTCTGGTCTGGAGTCCAAATTTGAGATTTTTGGTTCCAACCGCTGTGTCTTTGTGAGACGTGGTGTGGGTGAACGGATGATCTTCGCATGTGTATTTCCCACCGTAAAGCATGGAGGAGGAGGTGTTATGGTGTGGGGGTGCTTTGCTGGTGACACTGTCTGTGATTTATTTAGAATTCAAGGCACACTTAACCAGCATGGCTACCACATCATTCTGCAGCAATACACCAGCCCATCTGGATGGGCTTAGTGGGACTATTATTTGTTTTTCAACAGGACAATGACCCAACACACCTCCAGGCTGTGTAAGAGATAATTGACCAAGAAGGAGAGTGATGGAGCACTGCATCAGATGACCTGGCCTCCACACTCCCTCAACTTCAACCAAATTGAGATGATTTGGGATGAGTCGAACCGCATAGTGAAGTAAAAGCAGCCAACAAATGCTCAGCATATGTGGGAACTCCTTCAAGACTGTTGGAAAAATATTCCAGGTGAAGATGGTTGAGAGAATGACAAGAGGGTGCAAAGCTGTCATCAAGGCAAAGGGTGGCTATTCGAAGAATCTCAAATATAAAATATATTTAGATTTGTTTAACACTTTTTTGGTTACTACATGATTCCATATGTGTTATTTCATAGTTTTGATGTCTTCACTATTATTCTACAATGTAGAAAATAAAAAAAATAAAGAAAGGTATTCTAAAACATTTGACCGGTAGTATATCTCACTGCTGAAAACTGGAATATCTCACTGAATATTACCCTGCCTCTTACCTCGTCATGAGGCTCAATTGCTGATTTGATCCTAGGCCAGTGACTAGGGGTTACACAAACCTACATGTTCAATTGAAACCAATGGTATTAAAAACGTTCTAGGCAGGATGCAACAGAGATAGTGAGGGGAAACACTCTTATGTGACGCTAGACTGTTTTCACTCTTTCGGTCCTGCAGGTCAGGTTCACTCACATGTAGAGCATAAAGATAGAGAGGGTGTCTGAGTAGGCCTATTTAACATAGAGATCCACTGGGCCAATATGTCGCTCAGCTAGCTAAACAGGTCAATAGCTTAGCAGTCAGTGTCCCAAGACTATTGCCTGTGTAACAGCTTAGCTTCCACCCCTGTCTGCCCTGAGTTGGGCGTGAACCAGGGACCCTCTGCACACATTAACACTCATCCCCAAAAGAAGCACAATAATGCTGAGCAGGACAACAGTATCTCTCTAGGTCTCAGGGCAGGACAACAGTATCTCTCTAGGTCTCAGGGCAGGACAACATTATCTCTCTAGGTCTCAGGGCAGGACAACAGTATCTCTCTAGGTCTCAGGGTAGGACAACAGTATCTCTCTAGGTCTCAAGGCAGGACAACAGAACCTCTCTAGGTCTCAGGGCAGGACAACAGTACCTCTCTAGGTCTCAGGGCAGGTGACGTCACTTGCACTATGCCTGCTACTAGCTCACTGCTAATTGGCTAGCCATTCCACATGGACTACATCTGATCATCTAAAAGGATATTTTCTCTCTCCTCTCCGGGTCTGAGACTGAAGCCATCAGCGTCCACATCTGGAGCGGCCTGTAACAGGAAGTAAATATGTAAGTGGTAAAATGACTGTTTGTGACATCGTGTAACAACAAATACATTCACTTCTCTCATGCTTGTGGGTAAAAAAATGCACACATAAAAACTGCAGTCCTGTGTTTTTATAGCTGGAGAGGTTTGAAGATGCTTGTTTGTTAAGACTCACACAAACTTAATGTACGATTCTGAAAAGAGACATCACGTTTTGATTCCAAATTCAATGTTACACGAGGATGATTGATTGCCATAATCAGGAAAGTTGTAGGGAGCAGAAGTGGAAGTGACGTCTGGTTGTGGGAAGTAAAGTTTAGAATGTGGTTTGTGGTTAGAATGTAGAATGTGGTTTGTGGTTAGAATGTAGAATGTGGTTTGTGGTTAAAATGTAGAATGTGGTTTGTGGTTAGAATGTAGAATGTGGTTTGGGGTTAGAATGTAGAATGTGGTTTGAGGTTAGAATGTAGAATGTGGTTTGTGTTTAGAATGTAGAAATTTGGTTTGGGGTTAGAATGTAGAATGTGGTTTGTGTTTAGAATGTAGAATGTGGTTTGGGGTTAGAATGTGGTTTGTGGTTAGAATGTAGAATGTGATTTGTGGTTAGAATGTAGAATGTGGTTTGGGGTTAGAATGTAGAATGTGGTTTGTGGTTAGAATGTAGAATGTGGTTTGTGGTTAGAATGTGGTTTGTGGTTAGAATGAAGAATGTGGTTTGTGGTTAGAATGAAGAATGTGGTTTGTGGTTAGAATGTAGAATGTGGTTTGGGGTTAGAATGTAGAATGTGGTTTGTGGTTAGAATGTAGAATGTGGTTTGGGGTTAGAATGTAGAATGTGGTTTGGGGTTAGAATGTAGAATGTGGTTTGTGGTTAGAATGTAGAATGTGGTTTGGGGTTAGAATGTAGAATGTGGTTTGGGGTTAGAATGTAGAATGTGGTTTGTGTTTAGAAAGTAGAATGTGGTTTGTGTTTAGAAAGTAGAATGTGGTTTGGGGTTAGAATGTAGAATGTGGTTTGGGGTAAGTGGTTTGGGGTCACGTCATTAGTTACGCCATTACTTATTAATCACTAGTCATTAGTTAGTCGTCACTGGTCACTAGTCATTAGTCACTATTCATTAGTTATTAGTCACTAGTCATTAGTCACTATTCATTAGATATTAGTCACTAGACATTAGTCACTATTCATTAGTTATTAGTCACTAGTCATTAGTCACTATTCATTAGATATTAGTCACTAGACATTAGTCACTATTCATTAGTTATTAGTCACGAGATATTAGTCACTATTCATTAGTTATTAGTCACGAGATATTAGTCACTATTCATTAGTTATTAGTCACTAAACATTAGTCACTATTCATTAGTTATTAGTCACTATTCATTAGTTATTAGTCACTATTCATTAGTTATTAGTCACTAAACATTAGTCACTAGTTACGTCATGACTTTGAGTTTTGACAACCAGGGCGGCACTTCCTCTTTTATCCCTATAGCTGTTTATTCCCTAACCCATTGTATTACTACTAATTACTGACACTATAGACGGATCACTTACTGCACTGTGCTGTATATATCTACTTACATATCGGTCCAAATCAATCTCCCCATAATAGCCATTTGGAGCCCCGTTGGTCTTTTTCTGTGATAATGGAACGTGTCAGTGAGAAACTCTCATACCATCAAGCATTTTATACAGTTGAAGTAGGAAGTTTACATACACTTAGGTTGGAGTCATTAAAACTTGTTTTTCAACCACTCTACAAATTTCTTGTAAACAAACTACAGTTTCGGCAAGTCGGTTAGGACATCTACTTTGTGCATGACACAAGTCATTTTTCCAACAATTGTTTACAGACAGAGTGAATTATAAGTGAAATAATCTATCACAATTCCAGGGGGTCAGAAGTTTACATACACTAAGTTGACTTTAAATAGCTTGGAAAATTCCAGAAAATTATGTAATGGCTTTAGAAGCTTCTGATAGGCTAATTGACATAATTTGAGTATCTAGTATCTATATCCACAGTATCTATATCCACAGTCAAATGAGTCCTATATCGACATAACCTGAAAGTCCGCTCAGCAAAGAAGAAGCCACTGCTCCAAAACCACCATAAAAAAGCCAGACTACGGTTTGCAACTGCACATGGGGACAAAGATCGTACTTTTGGAGAAATGTCCTCTGGTCTGATGAATCAAAAACAGAACTGTTTGGCCATAATGACCATCATTATGTTTGGAGGAAAAAGGGGGCGGCTTGCAAGCCGAAGAACACCATCCCAACCGTGAAGAACAGGGGTGGCAGCATCATGTTGTGGGGGTGCTTTTCTGCAGGAGGGACTGGTGCACTTCACAAAATAGATGGCAACATGAGGCAGGAAAATTATGTGGATATATTGAAGCAACATCTCAAGACATCAGTCAGGAAGTTAAAGCTTGGTCGTTAAAGAATGGGTCTTCCAAATGGACAATGACCCCAAGCATACTTCCAAAGTTGTGGCAAAATGGCTTAAGTACAATAAAGTCAAGGTATTGGAGTGGCCATCACAAACCCTGACCTCAATCCCATAGAAAATGTGTGGGCAGAACCGAAAAAGCGTGTGCGAGCAAGGAGGCCTACAAACCTGACTCAGTTACACCGGCTCTGTCAGGAGGAATGGGCCAAAATTCACCCAACTTATTGTGGGAAGCTTGTGGAAGGCTACCCAAAACATTTGAACCACGTTAAACAATTTAAAGGCAATGCTACCCAATACTAATTGAGTGTATGTAAACTTCTGACCCACCGGGAATGTGATGAAAGAAATAAAAGCTGAAAAAAAATCATTCTCTCTACTATTATTCTGACATTTCACATTCTTAAAATAAAGTGGTGATCCTAACTGACCAAAGACAGGGAATTTTTACTAGTATTAAATGTCAGGTATTGTGGAAAAACGGAGTTTAAATGTACTTGGCTGAGGTGTGTGTAAACTTCCGACTTCAACAGCACATCCACAGCTTGAATCAACAACAAAAACAGCTCTATTGACGAATGGGAAACATTCAACTACAGTGAAGTAAACAAACAAAGAAGGGGATAAGAGCATCAATGACATCACATGGATTATTTACCCCATCGTCTACCTTTCTCCTACTTACTCCATCTTTGTCAGGGGAGCCCCTGTACAGAGAGACGAGAGAGGAAAGAGAGAAGAGAGGGGGAGAGAGAGAAGAGGGGAGAGAGTATGAGAGGGGAGAGAGAGAAGAGAGGGGGAGAGAGAGACGAGAGAGGAAAGATCACAATCATCAGACTACTTAGAAAATATGGGCGATAAACTCAAAAATATGTTTTGAAGGACAGCTCAAATAGTTATCGAATAAAAATAAATGTACTTAATGTAGATGTCCTCTCTATTGATGTTCTACATAGAGCAACATACCAACTGCAGGTCTACGGACTTACAACCAAAGTGTCAACAAAGTAAATCCTGCTGTAGCTGCTGAATTCTGCAATGTTAAACTGTCTGCTGGGGATCACTCACGTTAAACTGTCTGCTGGAGATCACTCACGTTAAACTGTCTGCTGGAGATCACTCACGTTAAACTGTCTGCTGGAGATCACTCACCTTAAACTGTATGCTGGAGATCACTCACGTTAAACTGTCTGCTGGAGATCACTCACGTTAAACTGTCTGCTGGGGATCACTCACCTTAAACTGTCTGCTGGAGATCACTCACGTTAAACTGTCTGCTGGAGATCACTCACGTTAAACTGTCTACAGGAGATCACTCACGTTAAACTGTCTGCTGGAGATCACTTACGTTAAACTGTCTACTGGAGATCACTCACGTTAAACTCTACAGGAGATCACTCACGTTAAACTGTCTGCTGGAGATCACTTACGTTAAACTGTCTACTGGAGATCACTCACGTTAAACTGTCTACAGGAGATCACTCACGTGGAGTCTGTGTCCTTCTCTTTCTTTCGTAACCCAAAGGCCTTCCTGGTGCGTTTCTTCAGTCCTAAAAGAGAAGGAATGAAGGGTAGCAGGAGAGAAAGTGAGTTGGAGAGAGTAGGCTAATTAAGTGCTGTAAAACATTAGTTCAATTTGAGTTGATTTAACTAATGTTTTACAGTGGAGGGGGTGGGGGGTAAATTTGAGGCAGAATTATGCATTTTAGGGGACCAAAAGAATTGGGACAAATTCAGTATTACCAAACATTAAGAACACCTTCCTAATATTGAGTTGCATAAATGTATTATGTCATTTTGGAGTCACTTTTATTGTTAATAACAATAGAATATGTTTTTAAACACTTCTACATTAATGTGAATGTTACCATGATTACGGATAATCCTGAATGAACCGTGAATAATAATGATTGAGACACACAAATATCATACCCCCAGACATTCTAACCTCTCATCATTAAAATAACAGGGGATTCTATATTCTATTCTTAATGACAATAACAGGGGATTCTATATTCTATTCTTAATGACAATAACAGGGGATTCTATATTCTATTCTTAATGACAATAACAGGGGATTCTATATTCTATTCTTAATTACAATAACAGGGGATTCTATATTCTATTCTTAATGACAATAACAGGGGATTCTATATTCTATTCTTAATGACAATAACAGGGGATTCTATATTCTATTCTTAATGACAATAACAGGGGATTCTATATTCTATTCTTAATTACAATAACAGGGGCTTCTATATTCTATTCTTAATTACAATAACAGGGGCTTCTATATTCTATTCTTAATGACAATAACAGGGGATTCTATATTCTATTCTTAATGACAATAACAGGGGCTTCTATATTCTATTCTTAATGACAATAACAGGGGATTCTATATTCTATTCTTAATTACAATAACAGTGACTCCATAAGGACATAATACATTATTTACCATTTGCAATCAGACACAAGCTTGATATAGTCATTGTGTGCTATAAATATGGGACCAAATACCTCACTTTTTACTATTTTAAGTGAATTTGTTCCAATACTTTTGGTCCCCTAAAATTGAGGGGGACTATGTAGAAAAATTCTGTAATTTCTAAGCAGTTGATGACAATACCCTCAAATTAAAGCTGGCAGTCTGCACTTTAACATCATAGTCATAGTTTCATTTCCAATGCAAAGTGCTGGAGTACAGAGCCAGAACAACAACAAAATGTGTCACTGATCCAATACTTTTGGAGCTCATTCTATAAGTGAATTTGTCCAAATACTTATGACTTCTTTAAATTTGGGGACTAGATACATAAAGTGCTTTCATTTGTAAACGGTAAAACAGATATGTATGAAAATACCCTCAAATGAAAGGTTACATTCTGGATTGTCGCCTCATATGAAACATTTGATTTCAAATCCAAAATGGTGGAGTATAGAGCCGTTATTTACAATTTTAGCATCACTGTCCAAATACATTCGGAAGGGAGTGTTGTACAACAAACCATGTCAGACGTAATCATTACAAAGTTGCATAAAATTAATTACTAAGGAGGAAGATTAAATTATTTCACATTTATTTAACCAGGTAGGCCTTGACCTGGCCAAGATAAAGCAAAGCAGTGAGACACAAACAACAACACAGATTGGCATATGGAATAAACAAAAGTACAGTTAATAACACAATAGAAAAGTCTATATACAGTGTGTTCAAATGAAGTAAGATTAGGGAGGTAAGGCAATAAATAGGCCGTAGTGGCAAAGTAATTACAATTTAGCAATTAAACACTGGAGTGATAGATGTGCAGAAAATGAATGTGCAAGTAGAGATACTGGGGTGCAAAGGAAAAAAATAACAATAATATGGGGATGAGATAGTTGGATGGGCTATTTACAGATGGGATATGTACAAGTGCAGTGATTTTTGCAATTCGATCCAGTCATTGGCAGCAGAGAACTGGAAGGAAAGGCGGTCAAAGGGGGAATTGGCTTTGGGGGTGACCACCATATACCTGCTGGAGCGCGTACTATGGGTAGGTGCTGCTATGGTGACCAGTGAACTGAGATATGGCGGGGCTTTACCTAGCAAACTTATAGATGACCTGGAGCCAGTGGGTTTGGTGACGAATATGAAGCGAGGGCCAGCCAACGAGAGCATACAGGTCGCAGTGGTGGGTAGTATATGGGGCTTTGGTGACAAAACGGATGGCACTGTGATAGACTGCATCCAATTTGCTGAGTAGAGTGTTGGAGGCTATTTTGTAAATGACATCGCCGAAGTCGAGGATCGGTAGGATGGTCAGATTTACGAGGGTATGTTTGGCAGCATGAGTGAAGGATGCTTTGTTGCGAAATAGGAAGCTGATTCTAGGAAGCCGAAATAGGAAGCCAATTTTAATTTTGGATTGGAGATGCTCAATAATGTGAGTCTGGAAGGAGAGTTTACAGTCTAACCAGACACCTTGTTATTTGTAATTGTCCACATATTCAAAGTCAGAACCGTCCAGAGTAGTGATGTTAGACAGCCGGACAGGTACAGGCAGCGATCGGTTGAAGGGCATGCATTTAGTTTTAATTGCATTTAAGAGCAGTTGGAGGCCACGGAACGAGAGTTGTATGGCATTGAAGCTTGTCTGGAGGTTAGTTAATCAAAGAAGGGCCAGAAGTATACAGAATGGTGTTGTCTGCGTAGAGGTGGATCAGAGAATCACCAGCAGCAAGAGCAACATCATTGATGTATTAAGAGAAAAGAGTCGGCCCAAGAATTGAACCCTGTGGCACCCCCATAGAGACTGCCAGAGGTCCGAACAACAGGCCCTCTGATTTGACACACTGAACTCTGTCTGAGAAGTAGTTGGTGAACCAGGAGAGGCAGTCATTTGAGAGAAACCAAGGCTGTTGAGTCTGCCAATAAGAATGTGGTGATTGACAGAGTCGAAAGCCTTGGCCAGGTCGATGAATACGGCTGCACAGTATTGTCTTTTATCGATGGCGGTTATGATATCGTTTAGGACCTTGAGCGTGGCTGCGGTGTACCCATGACCAGCTCGGAAACCAGATTGCATAGCGGAGAAGGTACGGTGGGATTCGAAATGGTCAGTGATCTGTTTGTTAACTTGGCTTTCGAAGACCTTAGAAAGGCAGGGTATGATAGATATAGGTCTGTAACAGTTTGGATCTAGAGTGTCTCCCCCTTTGAAGAGGGGGATGACCATGGCAGCTTTCCAATCTTTGGGGATCTCAGACGATACGAGAGGTTGAACAGGCTAGTAATAGGGGTTGCAACCATTTTGGCAGACAATTTTAGAAAGAGAGGGTCCCGATTGTCTAGCCCGGCTGAAATTCTCAATTATGGTGGATTTATCGGTGGTGACAGTGTTTCCTAGCCTCAGAGCAGTGGGCAGCTGGGAGGTGGTGCTCTTATTCTCCATGGACTTTACAGTGTCCCAGAACTTTATGAAGTTTGTGTTACATGATGCAAATTTCTGTTTGAAAAAGCTAGCCTTTGCTTTCCTAACTGCCTGTGTATATTGGTTACTAACCTCCCTGAAAAGTTGCATAACGCGGGGGCTATTCAACGCTAATGCAGAACACCACAGGATGTTTTTGTGCTGGTCAAGGGCAGTCAGGTCTGGAGTGAACCAAAGGCTATATCTGTTCCTGGTTCTACATTTTTTGAATGGGGCATGCTTATTTAAGATGGTGAGGAAAGCACTTTTAAAGAATAACCAGGCATCCTCTACTGACGGAATGAGGTCAATGTCCTTCCAGGTCGATTAGAAAGGCCTGCTCGCTGAAGTGTTTTCGGGGGCGTTTGACAGTGATGAGGGGTGGTCGTTTGACCACAGACCCATTACGGATGCAGGCAATGAGGCAGTGATCGCTGATATCCTGGTTGAAGACAGCAGAGGTGTATTTAGAGGGCAGGTTGGTCAGGATGATGTATATGAGGGTGCGGGACACAGGAACACAATCACCACATTTGTACAACCAAAGACAAAATGGAAAGGCCAGTAGTGATCAATGGAAACACCCCATAGAGGCAGTGCTGTGGGGGAATCTAGCTGTTCTGTGCCAAAACTGAGGCCAAGCCCCCTCCAGGGTTGGCAGTTGGCATCATACAGTGTTGTAATCAAAGTGACTGGAAAAACCAACACCCTGAAACAGTTTAATGTGTAGACACAGCCACAGCCCAGAGCTCAGGGCATATGTCCCACAGAGGGCACCCATGTTGGGTACAATCCTGTTTGAGGTGTCTTTGGAGCAGAGGTAGACAAAACTAGTACTGGGGACCCATAGGGTGGGCTGGGGACCCATAGGTTGGGCTGGGGACCCATAGGGTGGGCTGGGGACCTATAGGGTGGGCTGGGGACCCATAGGTTGGGCTGGGGACCCATAGGTTGGGCTGGGGACCTATGGGGTGGGCTGGGGACCCATAGGGTGGGCTGGGGACCCATTGGGCGTGTGTGGGTGTGCAGTCTGTTATTCCAGCCCAGTAATACTGTGAAAGAGACCTTTCACTGTGGTCACTCTCCAGGATATTTTTCTCTTGCCTCCAGTGTCCATGCTCTACCCTCTTGATTACAGTGGATGTGAGACTATTTATGGCATGCATGCCCAATGCAGACATGTGATGGGATTAGTATTGGCCTCGTGGGCATGTTCAATGCACTTGTACATGTGGCCTGTCATTTCTCTACTAAAACAGGATTAGCAAATCCTCCCACATTGTTTACATTTGGTTGAGATGTTTTCTCCATTTGAAATGACACTATTAGAAATAGGAAAATCACTAATACGTCTGGGATAACTTGTGTGTGTGGGAATCATTTGCTAATAACTTGAAAGAAAACAACAAGCTGATACTGGATCAGTGTGAGGGTTTTTATCTTTTCATTAGACAATTAATGACACTAAACATGTTGAAGGATACCAGATGTCCTTCTACAGATACACTACAGTACTTTACATGCCATCATGAAATGTATTAGTACAAGCTCTACCGTAGCAGACTAAACTCCACTTTCATCATAACCTTCCTTCACCATGGAGTGGAGTGGAGTTTGGTTCGTTAGCCCTACCCCTTGTAATGAAGGTAGGCCTTATTAAGGATGACACGCCCAGGAGACAGATAGCATTAGCAAATATCACTATCATGAGGCTGTGCAGAAAGGAGTTTATGGTTATTGTCACGCCCTGGTCTTAGTATTTTGTGTTTTCTTTATTAATTTGGTCAGGCCAGGGTGTGACATGGGTTTATTATGTGGTGTGTTTTGTTTTGGGGTTTTTCGTAGGTTTTGGGATTGTGGCTTAGTGGGGTTTTCTAGCATAGTCTATGGCTGTCTGGAGTGGTTCTCAATCAGAGGCAGGTGTTTATCATTGTCTCTGATTGTGAACCATATTTAGGCAGCCATATTCTTTGAGTGTTTCGTGGGTGATTGTTACTGTCTCTGTGTTAGTTTGCACCAGTTTAGGCTGTTTCGGTTTTCACGGTATGTTTATTGTTTTTGTATTGATCGTGTTTCATCTTCATTAAAGATGTATCTAAATAACCACGCTGCATTTTGGTCCGACTCTCCTTCACCGAAAGAAAACCGTAGCAGTTATTTTGATTTCATTTCTAAAATACATGTTGCTTGAAAGTTCTGAATTGGCCCGTGTGGCTCAGTTGGTAGAGCGCGGTACGTGCAACGCCAGGGTTGTGGGTTCGATTCCCGACCAGTATGAAAGGTAAAAAAGCACTCTGAATTAGAGCGTCTGCTAAATGACAAAAATGTCAGTGTATCATCCTGCTGTAATTAATATGCATTTCAACATGTCAACGCTAGCATTTGTATTATAGCTTTACTAGATATAAACAAACCACTAGCTAGATCTTGTACTGTGAGGTTCATAATGCATTCCTAGCACAAGCTGGAGGTTCATTAAAACGACAGTATGTTTCTTCATTGAAACTAAGTGGGCAATACACCTGGGTAAAATATAATTGCCTTTTGGAGGAAACAGTAGAAGAGCTAGGAGAGACAGATTGGTGAGGGAGGAGAAAGGTTAATGGCAGGGTAATTACTGCTGCTAACTTTTCATGTAAACAATGTGACCGTCAAACACTGGATTCGTATGGCAGTTCGTTTAGTTATATGGTTGGTTGTTGTGATAAAAATGTATCTATCTAGCTGGTGAACAAGGTAAGCTGATATTTCTCCACCTTCACATCACGCTAGCTCTGTGGTTATTTGATGTGCTAGCCAAATGTAGCAACACAACCAGAGCAAATGGATAATAAACAGGAAATAAACGTTGTCTGATGATTTTGTTTTGTGGATCTGGTAGCAACAAGGCAATGTGTGTATGTAACTTGTTTGTTACGTTTCTTTGGTTGGATCAAGAAATAGGAACTTGTCATGTTTTGTGCTAGCTAGCCAACTAACTAGCTATGTAGTAATAATGGTGCGCTGCAGCCCCGGATGTTTACTGGGGAACCTCTTGGGGTGAATTTTATCTCAATAGCCTCCCATGGCTTTGTCTCTTTTCCTTCATTTGCACTGATGTGAAACAGCTGGACAGTGACAAATGCAGAGGGAACTTATTGGGGATGAACCTACTTTAGACTATTGAGATGCACCCAGTTTTTCACTTTCCCTCTCCAATCCACTCTTTAATGGACGACTTACCCCCCAGTCTACTAGGGGTAGTATCTCACAGCCATGAGTCCTCCCTCAGTCTACTAGGGGTAGTATCTCACAGCCATGAGTCCTCCCTCTGTCTACTAGGGGTAGTATCTCACAGCCATGAGTCCTCCCTCTGTCTACTAGGGGTAGTATCTCACAGCCATGAGCCCTCCCTCTGTCTACTAGGGGTAGTATCTCACAGCCATGAGTCTACTAGGGGTAGTATCTCACAGCCCTCCCTCTGTCTACTAGGGGTAGTATCTCACAGCCATGAGTCCTCCCTCTGTCTACTAGGGGTAGTATCTCACAGCCATGAGCCCTCCCTCTGTCTACTAGGGGTAGTATCTCACAGCCATGAGTCCTCCCTCTGTCTACTAGGGGTAGTATCTCACAGCCATGAGCCCTCCCTCTGTCTACTAGGGGTAGTATCTCACAGCCATGAGCCCTCTACCTCACAGCCATGAGCCCTCTCTCTGTCTACTAGGGGTAGTATCTCACAGCCATGAGTCCTCCCTCTGTCTACTAGGGGTAGTATCTACTAGGGGTAGTATCTCACAGCCATGACTAGGGGTAGTATCTCACAGCCATGAGCCCTCCCTCTGTCTACTAGGGGGTAGTATCTCACAGCCATGAGCCCTCCCTCTAGGGGTAGTATCTCTAGTATCTCACACTAGGGGGTATCTCACAGCCATGAGTAGTATCTCACAGCCATGAGCCCTCCCTCAGTCTACTAGGGGTAGTATCTCACAGCCATGAGCCCTCCCTCTGTCTACTAGGGGTAGTATCTCACAGCCATGAGCTAGGGGTAGTATCTCACAGCCATGAGCCCTCCCTCTGTCTACTAGGGGTAGTATCTCACAGCCATGAGCCCTCCCTCTGTCTCAGTCTACTAGGGGTAGTATCTCACAGCCATGAGCCCTCCCTCAGTCTACTAGGGATAGTATCTCACAGCCAGTCTACTAGGGGTAGTATCTCACAGCCATGAGCCCTCCCTCTGTCTACTAGGGGTAGTATCTCACAGCCATGAGCCCTCCCTCAGTCTACTAGGGGTAGTATCTCACAGCCATGAGCCCCCTCTGTCTACTAGGGGTAGTATCTCACAGCCATGAGCCCTCCCTCAGTCTACTAGGGGTAGTATCTCACAGCCATGAGCCCTCCCTCAGTCTACTAGGGGTAGTATCTCACAGCCATGAGCCTACTAGGGGTAGTATCTCACAGCCATGAGCCCTCCCTCAGTCTACTAGGGGTAGTATCTCAGCCATGAGCCCTCCCTCTGTCTACTAGGGGTAGTATCTCACAGCCATGAGCCCTCCCTCTGTCTACTAGGGGTAGTATCTCAGCCATATGAGCCCTCCCTCTGTCTACTAGGGGTAGTATCTCACAGCCATATGAGCCCTCCCTCTGTCTACTAGGGGTAGTATCTCACAGCCATGAGCCCTCCCTCTGTCTACTAGGGGTAGTATCTCACAGCCATCTCTATTTCTGTCCATTGTGCCTAAGACCTGCACCTTGCACATGGGCACCGAGGCTTACGCTACCATAGCTCTCATTGATGAATGGCGAGAAAGCCTGAAATCTAAATTGTATTAGAGCCTAGGAGCTGCCAGCTTGACATGCAAGTCTACAAATGGTTCAGTCGTCACTGACATGTCATGTTATCGATGGTATGCTTCACAAATAATCTTTGTCAATTAAGCCTTTTACACTCCTTGGCCATTCATTCAGCAGGCCTAAGCAACCTGCACGTAAGCCATGTTAGACCATGTATGTGTTTTGTTAGCAAGCCTACCATGTTGACATTATATCTGATCTGAAAGGGATGTATTAGTATTAGTTGATGGTGAATGAATGCAACTCTATTGTTCAATATCTATGATTTATTATTATTACCATGATGGTTTGGGTTATAGAAATTTAACAAATGGAGAATAGACCAACCAATGTCACAATGAAAACACTAATTAAAATGGTTTAGGGGCTTCCCAAGTGGTGCAGTGGTCTAAGGCACTGCATCGCAGTTGCTAGCTGTGCCACTAGAGATCCTGGTTCGAGTCCAGGCTCTGTTGCAGCCGGCTGCGACCGGGAAACCCATGGGGCGGTGCACAATTGACCCAGCGTCGTCCGGGTAAGGGGAGGGTTTGGCCAGCAGGGATGTCCTTGTCCCATCACGCTCTGGTGACTCCTGTGGTGGGCCGGGCGCAGTGCATGCTGACACGGTCGCCAGTTGTACGTTGTTTTTTAACCCGGAAGCCAGCCATTGGTTAAGAGGGCATTGTGTCAAGAAGCAGTGCGGCTCTCCCGAGTTCGTACTGGAGTTGCAGCGATGAGACAAGACTGTAACTACCAATTCAATACCATGAATTTCGGGAGAATAAATGAATAAATAAAAATGGTTTGATAATGTCCTCTTGATATGATGGGTAGGATCATCGGTGAATGGGTAACTGATTCACACATTCTGAAATACACTAGAGCTCACAGAATGCATTATTTCAGCCAACACATTAGAATAGAACAGAAAACACTAGAGCTCACAGAATGCATTATTTCAGCCAACACATTAGAATAGAACAGAAAACACTAGAGCTCACAGAATGCATTATTTCAGCCAACACATTAGACTAGAACAGAATACACTAGAGCTCACAGAATTCCAGAACATTTAGTATTGAGACACAACAATGGGCATAACCTTGAGACACGACTATTGAGTACACACACAACCATCACCAGACACACAACACACACACAAAAGAAACCCTGCCAAGACGGACAGCTGTGAAGTGAACATCTATCCTCCCCTTACAAATACCCCCCCCCCCCCCCACACACACACACACATGATAACCACCCCACATGCTAGCCTAAGCAACAAACACACAGATGTGCCAGATAGCTTATTACAAAGCACTAGCACCCAACATACCGCCTTGATACCCACAAAAGCGTATTACCAAGCACTAGCACCCAACATACTGCCTTTCAGAAGGACATAAGAGGGTAGGAGAAGAGAGGGAGGATGTAGAGGATAAAAAGGAGGATAAGAGGAGGGGATGGGGTGAGGGTACAAATAATTACCTTGTATCATAGCTGCAGATGTTCATTCCTCTGTCCCCCACCAAGGATGGAGGGAGACCGGCGACAGATGGATAGCGAGACAGACGGACGGATGTAGAAATCCGAGATATTCCAAGTGGCTAAAGGATGCTGGGATTGGGCATTGCTAATTCCCGAACGGCTCCCCAGTGAAGCAGACTGTCGTTTCTCCCTACAGGGGGTGGGGGAGGTATCCAAGCAGGCTGACAGGCAGGGGGAAGTGGAAGAGACAGAAACCCAGGGAAGGTGCAGTTAATCGGGTGAAGGGCCCTGCGCGTTAGGCTCCGGTCGCCCCAACAGCACAGACACACGGCATCAGAAGTGGATGCTGAGAAGGAAAGGCAAAGGAGAAAAAAACTGAGAGCGAGAGAGAGAGGCAGACTTGCTTTGGCAATGTAAACATATGTTTTCCATGCCAATACAGCCCGTTGAATAGAGAGAGAGAGGGAGAGAGAGAGAGAGCGCGCAAGGGAGGAGGGAGTCGGAAGCTTGCTGATGTCACACCTGAGCAGAGCCAATCCCGGCACTCCAGTAATCATCTGCTTTGTCCTATCGCTTCTGTACCCTGATGCCTTAGTCTTACCAAATAAAGTACAGTATGAAGGTAGGCTAAAACTGCTTCTCCAATAGAAATCCCCGATCACACTTCTGGCGATGTCATGGCGACTTTGGCTTGCTAAGCTCATGCTTATAAATACGTCATCGGGTCTAACAGTCGTCTGGCGCCGACCTGCGCATGTGCAGAAAGGCACTCCTTCGATATTAAATTGAAAACCTTGTCAGTTTGTCACTTTCACGAGGTTGGAGTAATAACGTGTTCCACAACATAAGACATTGGTTCGAATCTAGGTCGTGCATCTAGATTTCAAGAAAATGAACAACTAAGGAATAATTGTTCTCCCATTGACTTGTCAAAACCTGGCCTGGTCCGTTTCGCACGGGTTCCCGGAAGTTTCGTGAAGTTGCGCATCTGGGTTTAGAAACTCTGTGCACACAGATTGGTCCGTTAGCAGACACACTGTACTAAACACACAATTATAAACTGGGTGGTTCGAGCCCTGAATGCTGATTGGCTGACAGCCGTGGTATATCAGACCACGGGTATGACAAACCATTTATTTTTACGTCTCTAATTACGTTTATAATAGCAATTAGGCACCTCAGGGGTTTGCGATATATGGCCAATATACTGTGGTATAATGGCCATAAACGACACCTCCTCGGACCTTATTGCTTAATTATAAACTGGGTGGTTTGAGCCCTAAATGCTGATTGGCTGAAAGCCATGGTATATCAGACCGTATGCCACGGGTATAACAAAACATAATTACGTTGGGAACCAGTTTACCAACCAGTTTACCAACCAGTTTACCAAGGGCGGGGCACATCGTCCGGATTTGGCCAGTGTAGGCCGCTGTTGTAAATAAGAATTTGTTATTTTATTTAACCAGGCAAGTCAGTTAAGAACACATTTTTATTTACAATGACGGCCTACTGGGGGATAGTGGGTTAACTGCCTTGTTCAGGGGCAAAATGACACATTTTTACCTTGTCAGCTCGGGGATTCGATACAGTGGGGCAAAAAAGCATTTAGTCAAATCAAATCAAATCAAATCAAATCAAATTTTATTTGTCACATACACATGGTTAGCAGATGTTAATGCGAGTGTAGCGAAATGCTTGTGCTTCTAGTTCCGACAATGCAGTAATAACAAGTAATCTAACTAACAATTCCAAAACTACTGTCTTGTACACAGTGTAAGGGGATAAAGAATATGTACATAAGGATATATGAATGAGTGATGGTACAGAGCAGCATAGGCAAGATACAGTAGATGGTATCGGGTACAGTATGTACAAATGAGATGAGTATGTAAACAAAGTGGCATAGTATAGTATAAAGTGGCTAGTGATACATGTATTACATAAGGATACCGTCGATGATATAGAGTACAGTATATACGTATGCATATGAGATGAATAATGTAGGGTAAGTAACATTTATATAAGGTAGCATTGTTTAAAGTGGCTAGTGATATATTTACATCATTTCCCATCAATTCCCATTATTAAAGTGGCTGGAGTTGAGTCAGTGTCAGTGTGTTGGCAGCAGCCACTCAGTGTTAGTGGTGGCTGTTTAACAGTCTGATGGCCTTGAGATAGAAGCTGTTTTTCAGTCTCTCGGTCCCAGCTTTGATGCACCTGTACTGACCTCGCCTTCTGGATGATAGCGGGGTGAACAGGCAGTGGCTCGGGTGGTTGATGTCCTTGATGATCTTTATGGCCTTCCTGTGACATCGGGTGGTGTAGGTGTCCTGGAGGGCAGGTAGTTTGCCCCCGGTGATGCGTTGTGCAGACCTCACTACCCTCTGGAGAGCCTTACGGTTGAGGGCGGTGCAGTTGCCATACCAGGCGGTGATACAGCCCGCCAGGATGCTCTCGATTGTGCATCTGTAGAAGTTTGTGAGTGCTTTTGGTGACAAGCCGAATTTCTTCAGCCTCCTGAGGTTGAAGAGGCGCTGCTGCGCCTTCTTCACGATGCTGTCTGTGTGAGTGGACCAATTCAGTTTGTCTGTGATGTGTATGCCGAGGAACTTAAAACTTGCTACCCTCTCCACTACTGTTCCATCGATGTGGATAGGGGGGTGTTCCCTCTGCTGTTTCCTGAAGTCCACAATCATCTCCTTAGTTTTGTTGACGTTGAGTGTGAGGTTGTTTTCCTGACACCACACTCCGAGGGCCCTCACCTCCTCCCTGTAGGCCGTCTCATCGTTGTTGGTAATCAAGCCTACCACTGTTGTGTCGTCCGCAAACTTGATGATTGAGTTGGAGGCGTGCGTGGCCACGCAGTCGTGGGTGAACAGGGAGTACAGGAGAGGGCTCAGAACGCAACCTTGTGGGGCCCCAGTGTTGAGGATCAGCGGGGAGGAGATGTTGTTGCCTACCCTCACCACCTGGGGGCGGCCCGTCAGGAAGTCCAGTACCCAGTTGCACAGGGCGGGGTCGAGACCCAGGGTCTCGAGCTTGATGACGAGCTTGGAGGGTACTATGGTGTTGAATGCCGAGCTGTAGTCGATGAACAGCATTCTCACATAGGTATTCCTCTTGTCCAGATGGGTTAGGGCAGTGTGCAGTGTGGTTGAGATTGCATCGTCTGTGGACCTATTTGGGCGGTAAGCAAATTGGAGTGGGTCTAGGGTGTCAGGTAGGGTGGAGGTGATATGGTCCTTGACTAGTCTCTCAAAGCACTTCATGATGACGGATGTGAGTGCTACGGGGCGGTAGTCATTTAGCTCAGTTACCTTAGCTTTCTTGGGAACAGGAACAATGGTGGCCCTCTTGAAGCATGTGGGAACAGCAGACTGGTATAGGGATTGATTGAATATGTCCGTAAACACACCGGCCAGCTGGTCTGCGCATGCTCTGAGGGCGCGGCTGGGGATGCCATCTGGGCCTGCAGCCTTGCGAGGGTTAACACGTTTAAATGTCTTACTCACCTCGGCTGCAGTGAAGGAGAGACCGCATGTTTTCGTTGCAGGCCGTGTCAGTGGCACTGTATTGTCCTCAAAGCGGGCAAAAAAGTTATTTAGTCTGCCTGGGAGCAAGACATCCTGGTCCGTGACTGGGCTGGGTTTCTTCCTGTAGTCCGTGATTGACTGTAGACCCTGCCACATGCCTCTTGTGTCTGAGCCGTTGAATTGAGATTCTACTTTGTCTCTGTACTGGCGCTTAGCTTGTTTGATAGCCTTGCGGAGGGAATAGCTGCACTGTTTGTATTCGGTCATGTTACCAGACACCTTGCCCTGATTAAAAGCAGTGGTTCGCGCTTTCAGTTTCACACGAATGCTGCCATCAATCCACGGTTTCTGGTTAGGGAATGTTTTAATCGTTGCTATGGGAACGACATCTTCAACGCACGTTCTAATGAACTCGCACACCGAATCAGCGTATTCGTCAATGTTGTTATCTGACGCAATACGAAACATCTCCCAGTCCACGTGATGGAAGCAGTCTTGGAGTGTGGAGTCAGCTTGGTCGGACCAGCGTTGGACAGACCTCAGCGTGGGAGCCTCTTGTTTTAGTTTCTGTCTGTAGGCAGGGATCAACAAAATGGAGTCGTGGTCAGCTTTTCCGAAAGGGGGGCGGGGCAGGGCCTTATATGCGTCACGGAAGTTAGAGTAACAATGGTCCAAGGTCTTTCCTCCCCTGGTTGCGCAATCGATATGCTGATAAAATTTGGGGAGTCTTGTTTTCAGATTAGCCTTGTTAAAATCCCCAGCTACAATGAATGCAGCCTCCGGATAAATTGTTTCCAGTTTGCAGAGAGTTAAATAAAGTTCGTTCAGAGCCATCGATGTGTCTGCTTGGGGGGGGATATATACGGCTGTGATTATAATCGAAGAGAATTCTCTTGGTAGATAATGCGGTCTACATTTGATTGTGAGGAATTCTAAATCAGGTGAACAGAAGGATTTGAGTTCCTGTATGTTTCTTTCATCGCACCATGTCACGTTAGTCATAAGGCATACGCCCCCGCCCCTCTTTTTACCAGAAAGATGGGGTAAGTGGGAGAACTTGCACCAATTGTGCAAGTTCTCCCACTTAAAAAGATGAGAGAGGCCTGTCATTTTCATCATAGGTACACTTCAACTATGACAGACAAAATGAGGAAAAAAAATCCATAAAATCACATCGTAGGATTTTTAATGAATTCAAGTGCAAATTATGGTGGAAAATAAGTATTTGGTCAATAACAAAAGTTTATCTCAATACTTTGTTATATATCCTTTGTTGGCAATGACAGAGGTCAAACGTTTTCTGTAAGTCTTCACAAGGTTTTCACACATTGTTGCTGGTATTTTGGCCCATTCCTCCATGCAGATCTCCTCTAGAGCAGTAATGCTTTGGGGCTGTTGCTGGGCAACACGGACTTTCAACTCCCTCCAAAGATTTTCTATGGGGTTGAGATCTGGAGACTGGCTAGGCCACTCCAGGACCTTGAAATGCTACTTACGAAGCCACTCCTTCGTTGCCCGGGCGGTGTGTTTGGGATCATTGTCATGCTGAAAGACCCAGCCATGTTTCATCTTCAATGCCCTTGCTGATGGAAGGAGGTTTTCACTCAAAATCTCACGATACATGGCCCCATTCATTCTTTCCTTTACACGGATCAGTCGTCCTGGTCCCTTTGCAGAAAAACAGCCCCAAAGAATGATGTTACTAAACAAGACCCTCCCTACTAACCAAGAGCCCCGCCCTACTAACCAAGAGCCCCGCCCTACTAACCAAAAGCCCTGCCCTACTAACCAAGAGCCCCGCCCCACTAACCAAGACCTGCCCTACTAACCAAGACCCTCGCTACCAACCAAGACCCGCCCTATTAACCAAGATCCTCCCTATTAACCAAGACCCGCCCTACTAACCAAGACCTGCCCTACTAACCAAGACCTGCCCTATTAACCAAGACCTGTCCTACTAACCAAGAGCCCCGCCCTATTAACCAAGACCCGCCCTACTAACCAAGACCTGCCCTACTAACCAATAACTGCCCTACTAACCAAGACCCACCCTACTAACCAAGACCTGCCCTACTAACCAAGACCCACCCTACTAACCAAGACCTGCCCTACTAACCAAGACCCACCCTACTAACCAAGACCTGCCCTACTAACCAAGACCCACCCTACTAACCAAGACCTGCCCTACTAACCAAGACCTGCCCTATTAACCAAGACCTGCCCTACTAACCAAGACCTGCCCTATTAACCAAGACCTGTCCTACTAACCAAGAGCCCCGCCCTATTAACCAAGACCCGCCCTACTAACCAAGACCTGCCCTATTACCCAAGACCCGCCCTACTAACCAAGACCTGCCCTACTAACCAAGACCTGCCCTACTAACCAAGACCCACCCTACTAACCAAGACCCACCCTATTAACCAAGACCCGCCCTATTAACCAAGACCCTCCCTACCAACCAAGACCCTCCCTACCAACCAAGACCCTCCCTACCAACCAAGACCTGCCCTATTAAGCAAGATCCTCCCTATTAACCAAGACCTGCCCTACTAACCAAGACCCACCCTACTAACCAAGACCCACCCTATTAACCAAGACCCGCCCTATTAACCAAGACCCTCCCTACCAACCAAGACCCTCCCTACCAACCAAGACCCTCCCTACCAACCAAGACCTGCCCTATTAAGCAAGATCCTCCCTATTAACCAAGACCTGCCCTACTAACCAAGAACTGCCCTACTAACCAAGACCCACCCTACTAACCAAGACCTGCCCTATTAACCAAGACCTGCCCTACTAACCAAGACCCACCCTACTAACCAAGACCTGCCCTATTAACCAATACCTGCCCTACTAACCAAGACCTGCCCTACTAACCAAGACCTGTCCTACTAACCAAGACCTGCCCTATTAACCAATACCTGTCCTACTAACCAAGACCTGCCCTATTAACCAAGACCTGTCCTACTAACCAAGAGCCCCGCCCTATTAACGAAGACCCGCCCTACTAACCAAGACCTGCCCTACTAACCAAGACCCACCTTACTAATCTTCAGTTGACTGGGTCCTAGCAGACAACTACTATATGACAGGTGCGGAGTGGGGAGTGGGGGGACCCTTATTGTTCTGCGGTGTTAAGGAGACAGATGGAGGAGGTCATCTGGGGGGTTGGGTATCTGGAGTAGAGAGGTCATAGGTCAAGGGGTATTCAATGACTGACAAACAGAACAGTTTTCCTTCTAACAGGTCCACCTTGCATTTTAATCTTTCTTTCTCCCTCTGCCAGTCACTCCCTCACTGACCCTATTTCTTTCTCCCTCTGCCTCATTGCATGATTCCGTCTCGCATCTACGCGCTCTCCTTGCGCTCTCCTCCTCTCACCTTTTCCCTTCACTTGTGAACTTCACTTGTGAACACAACAGCTGTCTGTGACCAGGCGAATAAACCTTTCCAAGCCAAACCCCACCATAACCAAGCCATAACCAAGCCATAACCAAGCCATAACCAAGCCATAACCAAGCCAAACCCCACTATAACCAAATCATAACCAAGCCATAACCAAGCCAAACCCCACCATAACCAAATCATAACCAAGCCAAACCCCACCATAACCAAATCATAACCAAGCCATAACCAAGCCAAACCCCACCATAACCAAGCCATAACCAAGCCAAACCCCACCATAACCAAATCATAACCAAGCCATCACCAAACCAAAACCTACCATCTGTCGTTCTGCCCCTGAACAAGGCAGTTAACCCACTGTTCCTAGGCCGTCATTGTAAATAATAATTTGTTCTTAACTGACTCGCCTAGTTAAATAAAGGTAAAATAAAAACATACAAATTATAATAACCGCTAACTACTACACACAGTCTACATCGTTTTCACCATATTAGCTAATGTCATAATCAACATAGCTACTAGTTAGCAAACCCCACTACAATCATGCAGTACAGTGTACAGCAAGGTGTTTAACAGTTACACCGATGGGCCCTGGTGGCAATAAATGAATACCTTGACTTGGAAGGGTTCCAGGTTTGGATAGCCTTAGCCAGCTAGCTAACATAGCATCCCTCTCTGTTTGAGCTGGGTGTTTGAGTAGGCTAAACTAGCTTGCTGCATTCGCATAATTACTGTGTAAGTCTATGGAAGGGGATGAGAACCAGGAGCCTCCTAGGTTTTGTATTGAAGTCAATGTACTCAGAGGAGGACAGAAACTAGTTGTCCTCTGGCTACACCACGGTTCTACCCCAGGCGTGCTGTTGTGACTACTGTAGACATTCATTGCAATTTTATTTGTATTTTAATCAATTATTTGGTGAAGTGAGTAAATGTAGTTTTTAATGTTTCACTATTTTAACTTTTATGAAATTCACTTCACTGAGGAAATGCACTCCCTTTACTCTGAGGTGGAGCCTCCACTTGTATAGATGTATGCCATAGGAGGACCCCATCCGCGGACCTTCCTCCTCACCCCACCTCCCGCGCAGGAGACTCTATCCCACCCCTCAGCGGGATGACCCCATGAGGAACCCTAGGGGAGAAACTGCTGGGATGGGACTGGACATTTCTCATTTCTCTCTCTCTCACTATCACCAAGATGGTATTCATTAGGCACCAAATTGAAGAAAATGACCTGAAGCAGGAAGTGACTACCTGGACCTGTCCAATATGAACAGATTGTTTTCACTTTCCATTAAGAAACATTTTAAAACAGTGTGCCTTAATAAATAATATAACCCAGCACTCACCTCTCAACCACCGCCAGGTCATAAACAATGATATAGCTGAGCCTCTCAGTAACATGTTAAAGGGATTATTCAATTTGCCGTACGACATCACAGACTGGCAACGAGCCACTGGTTCTGCTCTGTTAATAACCACCTGGTTACATAAGGAAGACCAGGCTATAATCTCAGACTATCCTTGGGTCACCAGCCTGGGCTCATAGACTCAAATTAGTATGATATGTTACGTTTGGTATGGTTACATAAGACAGAAGGTTACTAAAGGCAAAAAGGAAAGTTGGGTCGTTGGTCAGGGTGGATGGGGAGGTGTATAACAGGTTTTAACGTCTAGTAGCCTAGTAGTAAAGGTTGTGCGTTCGAATCTCCTAAAGGCCAACTTTAACGTTTCAGTTAATTACCAACTACTTCGTACTTTTTAACTACATATCATGCTAGCTAACCCAACCCCTAACCTTAACCTTAACCCCTAGCTAATGTTAGCCACCTAGTTAATGTTAGCGTTAGCCACCTAGCCACCTAGCTGACATTAGCCACAACAAATTGGAATTTGTAACGTATCACACGTTTAGCAAATTCGTAACATCTTACAAAATGGAGGATGGACATCCACAAATGAATTACATACCATACAAAACATAACATATCATACTAATTGGAGTGTCCCGGATTTAAGTTTACTATGTTACGTCTATCCATGAGTCCAAGTTGGGGTCATAGGTCGTATCTGCTAGGATTAGCAGGCTATAGGGGTCCTAGAGCAACAAATAAAATAAAATACAATTTTATTTGTCACACACATGGTTAGCAGATGTTAATGCGAGTGTAGCGAAATGCTTGTGCTTCTAGTTCTGACAATGCAGTAATAACCAACGATTAATCTAACCTAACAATTTCACAACAACTACCTTATACACACACAAGTGTAAAGGGATGAAGAATATGTACATAAAGATATATGAATGAGTGATGGTACAGAACGGCATAGGCAAGATGCAGTAGATGGTATAGAGTACAGTATATACATATGAGATGAGTAATGTAGGGTATGTAAACATATAAAATGGCATTGTTTACCTTTTAGGAGTGGGAACATTTCCAGCAGGGCCAGACAGCCAGGGAAGACCAGTCTACGGAGCTCAGGTGAATTTTGCAGTAGATTCAGTGAATGACACAATGATCTTGAGTTGATGGCTAGACCTACAGTAGCTACAAGACAGCAGCTTAAGCTTAAAGTGTCAGTCTGGGATCTGGGAATAATGGTCATTTGCAGTCTGGGATCTGGGAATAATGGTCATTTGCAGTCTGGGATCTGGGAATAATGGTCATTTGCAGTCTGGGATCTGGGAATAATGGTCATTTGCAGTCTGGGATCTGGGAATAATGGTCATTTGCAGTCTGGGATCTGGGAATAATGGTCATTTTCAGTCTGGGATCTGGGAATAATGGTCATTTGCAGTCTGGGATCTGGGAATAATGGTCATTTGCAGTCTGGGATCTGGGAATAATGGTCATTTGCAGTCTGGGATCTGGGAATAATGGTCATTTGCAGTCTGGGATCTGGGAATAATGGTCATTTGCAGTCTGGGATCTGGGAATAATGGTCATTTGCAGTCTGGGATCTGGGAATAATGGTCATTTGCAGTCTGGGATCTGGGAATAATGGTCATTTCAATTATGGAACCATTTATTATATTCTTTAATAATATTATGATATAATATATCATAATATAATATTATAATATATGTATCAATGTACACCAAGATAATTATTTGTCATGCCTCATTTTTGGAGGGTCTGATGGTGACTGGGGTCTCAGCAGTGTCAGACAGCCAGGGAAGACCAGTCTGTGACAGAGGTGAGGTGAATTTTTGTAGATACAACACTTTAATCTCTCTGTGCAACAAACACTGGACAAGACAGATGCTAAAAAATGATGCAGAAAAATTAATCCATGCTTTTGTCACTTCTAGGTTAGACTACTGCAATGCTCTACTTTCCGGCTACCCGGATAAAGCACTAAATAAACTTCAGTTAGTGCTAAATACGGCTGCTAGAATCCTGACTAGAACCAAAAAATTTGATCATATTACTCCAGTGCTAGCCTCTCTACACTGGCTTCCTGTCAAAGCAAGGGCTGATTTCAAGGTTTTACTGCTAACCTACAAAGCATTACATGGGCTTGCTCTTACCTATCTCTCTGATTTGGTCCTGCCGTACATACAGTGCCTTGCGAAAGTATTCGGCCCCCTTGAACTTTGCGACCTTTTGCCACATTTCAGGCTTCAAACATAAAGATATAAAACTGTATTTTTTTGTGAAGAATCAACAACAAGTGGGACACAATCATGAAGTGGAACGACATTTATTGAATATTTCAAACTTTTTTAACAAATCAAAAACTGAAAAATTGGGCGTGCAAAATTATTCAGCCCCTTTACTTTCAGTGCAGCAAACTCTCTCCAGAAGTTCAGTGAGGATCTCTGAATGATCCAATGTTGACCTAAATTACTAATGATGATAAATACAATCCACCTGTGTGTAATCAAGTCTCCGTATAAATGCACCTGCACTGTGATAGTCTCAGAGGTCCGTTAAAAGCGCAGAGAGCATCATGAAGAACAAGGAACACACCAGGCAGGTCCGAGATACTGTTGTGAAGAAGTTTATCCCGGATTTGGATACAAAAATATTTACCAAGCTTTAAACATCCCAAGGAGCACTGTGCAAGCAATAATATTGAAATGGAAGGAGTATCAGACCACTGCAAATCTACCAAGACCTGGCCATCCCTCTAATCTTTCAGCTCATACAAGGAGAAGACTGATCAGAGATGCAGCCAAGAGGCCCATGATCACTCTGGATGTACTGCAGAGATCTACAGCTGAGGTGGGAGACTCTGTCCATAGGGCAACAATCAGTCGTATATTGCACAAATCTGGCCTTTATGGAAGAGTGGCAAGAAGAAAGCCATTTCTTAAAGATATCCATAAAAAGTGTTGTTTAAAGTTTGCCACAAGCCACCTGGGAGACACACCAAACATGTGGAAGAAGGTGCTCTGGTCAGATGAAACCAAAATCGAACTTTTTGGCAAAAATGCAAAACGTTATGTTTGGCGTAAAAGCAATACAGCTGAACACACCATCCCCACTGTCAAACATGGTGGTGGCAGCATCATGGTTTGGGCCTGCTTTTCTTCAGCAGGGACAGGAAAGATGGTTAAAATTGATGGGAAGATGGATGGAGCCAAATACAGGACCATTCTGGAAGAAAACCTGATGGAGTCTGCAAAAGACCTGAGACTGGGATGGAGATTTGTCTTCCAACAAGACAATGATCCAAAACATAAAGCAAAATCTACAATGGAATGGTTCAAAAATAAACATATTCAGGTGTTAGAATGGCCAAGTTCTGTGCTGTTCACAAATGCTCTCCATCCAACCTCACTGAGCTCGAGCTGTTTTGCAAGGAGGAATGGGAAAAAATGTCAGTCTCTCGATGTGCAAAACTGATAGAGACATACCCCAAGCGACTTACAGCTGTAATCGCAGCAAAAGGTGGCGCTACAAAGTATTAACTTAAGGGGGCTGAATAATTTTGCACGCACAATTTTTCAGTTTTTGATTTGTTAAAAAAGTTTGAAATATCCAATAAATGTTGTTCCACTTCATGATTGTGTCCCACTTGTTGTTGATTCTTCACAAAAAAATACAGTTTTATATCTTTATGTTTGAAGCCTGAAATGTGGCAAAAGGTCGCAAAGTTCAAGGGGGCCGAATACTTTCGCAAGGCACTGTACCTACACGTACGCTACGGTCACAAGACGCAGGCCTCCTAATTGTCCCCAGAATTTCTAAGCAAACAGCTGGAGGCAGGGCTTTCTCCTATAGAGCTCCATTTTTCTGGAACTGTCTGCCTACCCATGTCAGAGACGCAAACTCGGTCTCAACCTTTAAGTCTCTACTGAAGACTCATCTCTTCAGTGGGTCATATGATTGAGTGTAGTCTGGCCCAGGAGTGGGAAGGTGAACGGAAAGGCTCTGGAGCAACGAACCGCCCTTGCTGTCTCTGCCTGGCCGGTTCCCCTCTTTCCACTGGGATTCTCTGCCTCTAACCCTATTACAGGGGCTGAGTCACTGGCTTACTGGGGCTCTCTCATGCTGTCCCTGGAGGGGGTGCGTCACCTGAGTGGGCTGATTCACTGATGTGGTCATCCTGTCTGGGTTGGCCCCCCCCCCCCCCCCCCCTTGGGTTGTGCCGTGGCGGAAGTCTTTGTGGGCTATACTCAGCCTTGTCTCAGGATGGTAAGTTGGTGGTTGAAGATATCCCTCTAGTGGTGTGGGGGCTGTGCTTTGGCAAAGTGGGTGGGGTTATATCCTTCCTGTTTGGCCCTGTCCGGGGGTGTCCTCGGATGGGGCCACAGTGTCTCCTGACCCCTCCTGTCTCAGCCTCCAGTATTTATGCTGCAGTAGTTTATGTGTCGGGGGGCTAGGGTCAGTTTGTTATATCTGGAGTACTTCTCCTGTCCTATTCGGTGTCCTGTGTGAATTTAAGTGTGCGTTCTCTAATTCTCTCTTTCTCTCTCTCGGAGGACCTGAGCCCTAGGACCATGCCCCAGGACTACCTGACATGATGACTCCTTGCTGTCACCAGTCCACCTGGCCGTGCTGCTGCTCCAGTTTCTTTCAACTGTTCTGCCTTATTATTATTCGACCATGCTGGTCATTTATGAACATTTGAACATCTTGGCCATGTTCTGTTATAATCTCCACCCGGCACAGCCAGAAGAGGACTGGCCATCCCACATATGCTCTCTCTAATTCTCTCTTTCTTTCTCTCTCTCGGAGGACCTGAGCCCTAGGACCATGCCCCAGGAATACCTGACATGATGACTCCTTGCTGTCCCCAGTCCACCTGACTGTGCTGCTGCTCCAGTTTCAACTGTTCTGCCTTATTATTATTTGACCATGCTGGTCATTTATGAACATTTGAACATCTTGACCATGTTCTGTTATAATCTCCACCCGGCACAGCCAGAAGAGGACTGGCCACCCCACATAGCCTGGTTCCTCTCTAGGTTTCTTCCTAGGTTTTGGCCTTTCTAGGGAGTTTTTCCTAGCCACCGTGCTTCTACACCTGCATTGCTTGCTGTTTGGGGTTTTAGGCTGGGTTTCTGTACAGCACTTTGAGATATCAGCTGATGTACGAAGGGCTATATAAATAAATTTGATTTGATTTGATTTTATTTATTTTAAGGCAGTCTGACAAACCTCCAAAGTTGATTTCCAAACTGTATCAAGGGTTGATAGAGGCTTTTCCCAATGACACAAAACATGAAAACAAAAATGTGAGGAAGACCTGGGAAACGCTATTGATGATGATGAATGGATACAGATATGTTAGAATGCCCAGCCAGGTTCATATAATCTCAGGCATAAATTACTGTAGTTTAAGACCACCCATAGAATGTACTATATGCCTGTGAAACTGAATATAATTCACTCAGAAATGGTATTATTCTGCTGGAGGTGTAAAACACAAAAGGAGATGTATTTGCATTATGTTGTGGTCTTGTTGTGACTCCAGATACTCAACTAGTCTAAAGAAGGCCAGTTTCATTACTTCTTTAATCAGAACAATAGTTTTCAGCTGTGCTAACATGATTGCAAAAGTGTTTTCTAATGATCAATTAGCCTTTTAAAATGATAAACTTGGATTAGCAAACACAACGTGCCATTGGAACACTGGAGTGATGGTTGCTGATAATGGGCCTCTGTACACCTATGTAGATATTCCATTAGAAATCTGCCGTTTCCAGCTACAATAGTCATTTACAACATGACCAATATCTACACTGTATTTCTGATCAATTAGATGTTATTTTAACTGACAAAAAATTAGCTTTTCTTTCAAAAACAAGGACATTTCTAAGTGACCCCACACTTTTGAACGGTAGTGTATGTACAGCATCACTAGATTTGTTTTAAGATTAAGGGTATACTGTGCAACTTTCATAAGGTTTGGATGCCTTATATGGAATACTGTACGATAAAAGGAGTCAGTATTGAAAACAAGCCCACGTCAGGGGAGATACCTATTTGGCAAACCCTAGCCGCTGGGCTTGCTAAGGCCTGGCCCTGGGGGTCTGCTGTACTGTTGTTACTCTGGACTTAACCTAACACACCTGAAACCAATAATGAATGTTTCTCTAAGATACTAAAGCTGAGTGGGGTGTGTTGGGTTGGGGCGATACAGGGCTGTGGACCCCTAGAGACAGGATGGGGCAACCCAGCTATATTGTGTGCAAGTAAGAAGAGCTCTACAGTACCTTTAGGTCTATTATATGAACTATATGTAGGGTTTACTGTGTCTGTGTGTTAATGTGTAGGTGTATGTGTGTTTTCATTCAACTTTTGTTTTCCAAAAAAAAAAAGACATAAAAAAAGATGTGAAGGAAGTTGTATTGGGAAGAGAGTTTAATTATTGACTAGACTTGTGGGGTTTGGGCGTGCAGGCGGCTCGGGCCGGCTGGGCGGTCTGGCTGAAATTTGATATAGAGGATGTCTTAAAGACAATCAAAAGTTAAGTCTGTATTTTATTTGTAAGAGTTGTTCATTTATTAGGTTATTGGATAAAGGTGAGACACAATATTGATTATTGAATTATCATGGATCTAGTTCAGTCTTATCAATCACTTAAACATATTTAATCATCTCTTTCCTAGCTTTATGACTGTGGGCATTTTTACTTACTTTTTGTTGTTCTAAATAGATGGCTATAAGGGCCATGGGTCATATTAGATTGTGTAGAAATGCAGGAAATGTGCTTTAGATGCCCCCCAAAAATGGGAGGACCCTAAGTTATGTATTTATTTATTTATTTATTTATTATTTCACCTTTATTTAACCAGGTAGGCTAGTTGAGAACAAGTTCTCATTTGCAACTGCGACCTGGCCAAGATAAAGCATAGCAGTGTGAACAGACAACACAGAGTTACACATGGAGTAAACAATAAACAAGTCAATAACACAGTAGAAAAAAAAGAGAGTCTATATACATTGTGTGCAAAAGGCATGAGGAGGTAGGCAAATAATTACAATTATGCAGATTAACACTGGAGTGATAAATGATCAGATGGTCATGTACAGGTGTGCAAAAGAGCAGAAAAGTAAATAAATAAAAACAGTATGGGGATGAGGTAGGTAAAATTGGGTGGGCTGTTTACCTTGGGTGGGCTATTTACCTTATGTCTCCCTCTGCAAATAGCACTGCTGGGTGATTTGAAAAGTCATAGTCAATCGATCAATAATCTAATAATACTCTTAGCAAATCTTTGTCCATTTTTTAAATATTTTTCACAAAATGTAGAATCTATGAGAATAGAAAGGTTCAGAACTTTTCTGAAACATCACAGCACCGTTTTTTAGTTTAGCGGCGTGAATGACATTTTTCTTCGTTGGGTCCATTTCATGACATTTTCTCCATTGACCACAAGGTGCCACCAAATATCTGACTATTTCCTCAAGATCAAAGTAGTTTGTGTCATCTGCAGTGAGACCTGTATCAAAGTGTTACAGCAGTATTAAAGGCTGACTGTAATTATTAAACAACTTGGTGGGCAGTAACATTACACATTTGACATTATAAAAGGCGTTCCACTTTGGCCTCCTAGAAACAAAAAAGCTCCAAATATTTCCCCATGTCTACTTCATTGGACTATAATTACATCCATTCAATGCAAATATCTGTTTTGGGTGACTTGAGGCCATATTGAAGTAATATTTGGAACATCCCCCAAATAATAATTTTTGTGTAATACACATTAGGATAGGGAACAGGGGCCAGTGATCCAGACTCCCAAAGAAGCTGACAGACATGGGCTTGGTCCCACTGCATCAGAGCAGGAAAAATAAGCTTGTGATTACTGTGAAAAACCACTAAAAATACTGAGAGATAGAGAGCGAGAGAAAGAAAGCTGCCAGTCATCTAATGAGACTGCTGTGGCAGAGTGGAGAGACAGGGCATGGCATCTCCAGTGGCATTCAGAACTGCACATAGGCTTGCCAGGTATGCCAGTCTGCACACCCAGCAACTGACTCACATTAATATGTGCACAAACACACACACACACATATACATTTGTGCACGTGTGCGCACACACACACACACACACACACACTTAAACACACAACGCACACATACGTATACAAGCACACACACACACACACACACACACACACACACACACACACACTTAAACACACATACATATACAAGCACACACACAGAATGAATACTCACACAGCTATCTGACTCCATCTGTTTGGGTTTAGAGTGAACCAGTCACAGCAAACCATCTAATATGCATCCCTCATCGACTCCAGGAAGCAGCGGGCAGCCAGGGCCACGTTTAGAGCCTGTGCTGGATATGGACGTTGGTAGAGATGGTGGAGGGGGAAGTACCAGAATGAGAAAACCCCAACTAATCTTATATTAAATTAAATAAAAAACAGCCATTTTGAATCAGATGAAATTCTAATACATAGAGACATAACATAAGCCTTATACAGCCCCACAGTGGAGGTGCCATAATACCCAGAAAACCTAGCGGTCAAACAGGGAAATGGTTCCAATCGTTTTTTTCACCATTCATTTTTTCCATAGGGGATTTTAGAAACACTTCAAATAAGGGCTGTGTTTCGTGTAGGCTCACCCTGGCGTGACGTGGGGGGAAAAAGTCACCTTGTCCTAGAGAGATTAACATGATTATCCAAACGTCACGCCAGGGTGAGCCTACACAAAACACAGCCCTTATTTGAAGTGTTTCTAAAAATCCCCTATGGAAAAATTCATGGTGGAAAAACAATTGGACCGTTTCCCTGTTTGACCGCTAGGTTTTATGGGTATTATGACACATACTGTGGTACTCTATTACAAGGCATTATAAAGGCTTATAACATGTTGTGAATCTTTTGTATGACCAGAAAACAAAGAAGTAACTCCATATTCAATAATTTACTGTGTGAACATGTGGAAGACAATATCTCATCATAATATTTTACATACCATATTTGTTTTGGAGCATGTCATGTCGATGGCATCAGAAGTTTATACTAAAGCTGAAACTCTGGTTGAACAGTGAGAAAGTTTACTGTTACCTAGTGAAGTCGCCTCCATAGGCGACAAGCCCTCATACACAATGCCTTTGGAAAGTGTTCAGACTTTTTCCACATTTTGTTAAGTTACAGCCTTCTTCTAAAATGGATTAAATAAATACAAATCATCAGCAATCTACACACAATACCACATAATGACATCACAATACCACATAATGACATCACAATACCCCATAATGACAAACAAAAACAGGCTTTTAGACATTTTTGAAAATGTATTAAGAATTAGAAACAGAAATACCTGATTTACACAAGTATTCAGACCATTTGCTATGAGACTCGAAATTGAGCTCAGGTGCATCCTGTTTCCATTGATCATTCTTGAGATGTTTCTACAACTTGATTGGAGTCTACCTGTGGTAAATTCAATTGATTGGACATTATTTAGAAAGGCACACACCTGTTTATATAAGGTCCGGCAGTTGACAGTGCATGTCAGAGCAAAAACCAAGCCATGAGGTTGAAGGAATTGTCAGTAGAGCTCCGAGACAAGATTGTGTCTAGGCACAGATCTGGGGCAGGGTACCAAAAAATGTCTGCAGCATTGAAGGTCCCCAAGAACACAGTGGCCTCCATCATTCTTAAATGGAAGACGTTTGGAACCACCAAGACTCTTCCTAGAGCTGGCCACCCGGCCAAACTGAGCAATCAGGGGAGAAGGGTTTTGGTCAGGGAGGTGACCAAGAACCCGATATTAACTTTAACAGAGCTCTAGAGTTCCTCTGTGGACATGGGAGAACCTTCTAGAAGGACAACCATCTTTGCAGCACTCCACCAGTCAAGCCTTTATGGTAGAGTGACCAGGTGGAAGCCACTCCTCAATAAAAGGCACATGACAGCCCACTTGGAGTTTGTCAGACCATGAGAAACAAGATTCTCTGGTCTGATGAAACCAAGACTGAAAATACTTTGACCTGAATGCCAAGAGTCAAGTCTGGAGGAAACCTGGCACCATCCCTACAGTGAGGCATGGTGGTGGCAGCATAATGCTGTGGGGATGTTTTTCAGCGGCAGGGACCGGGAGACTAGTCAGGATCGAGGGAAAGATGAACGGAGCAAAGTACAGAGAGTTCCTTGATGGAAAACTGCTCCAGAGAGCTCAGGACCTCAGACTGGGGCAAAGGATCCCCTTCCAAAATGACAACGACCATAAGCACACAGCCAAGAGAATGCCGGAGTGGCTTCGGGACAAGTCTCTGGATGTCCTTGAGTGGCCCAGCCAGAGCCCGGACTTGAACCCGATCGAACATCTCTGGAGAGACCTGAAAATAGCTGTGCAGCAAAGCTCCCCATCCAACCTGACAGAGCTTGAGAGGATTTGCAGAGAAGAATGGGAGAAACTCCCCAAATACAGGTGTGCCAAGCTTGTAGTGCCATAACCAAGATGATTTGAGGCTGTAATCACTGCCAAAGGTGCTTCAACACAGTACCGAGTAAAGGGTCTGAATACTTATGTAGATGTGAAATTTCATTTTTTTAAAAACTTTTAATAAATTAGCAAAACTGTCTAAAAACCTGTGGTGGTATTGTGTGTAGTTTGATGAGAGAAAAAAAATATGAATATATTTTAGAATAAGGCTGTAAACGTAACAAAATGTGGAATAAGTCAAGGGGTCTGAATACTTTTCGAAGACACACGCAATGTATATGTCCTGCACACACTCTCTCTTTTTTTCTAATGTGAAACAAAGCCAAGCATTCATCTGCTAGTGATAGCCAAAAACGTCATAGTGTCATAAAAAATTACACGATTTACAGGTCTGGCTAGCTGCAAAGCCAAGGTAATATTTCATAACATATTTCAAATAAATTGAGTAGGCAGAAATCCCAATTCCAAGTAAAATTTTACCATGAATGCACGATAGGGACTTTGTGCTATAAAAACAATACTTTCATTTAAATTTACTGAGTATACATTTGTCAGCAAACTCTGTGTTCTCTGAATCTGCCCATAGTTTATAAGGACAAAGAACAGGCCTTCAGCCTCATATGTCACAAATCATCTCCATTTTCCGTGTGTGTGTGTGTGTGTACGTGTGTGTTTGTGTGTCAAATCAAATCAAATCTTATTGGTCACAGACACATGGTTAGCAGATGTTGTTGCGAGTGTAGCAAAATGCTTGAGCTTCTAGTTCCCGGCAGTGCAGCAATATCTAACAAGTAATCTAACAATCTACCTAATACACACAAATCTAAGTAAAGGGATGGAATAAGAATATGTACATATAAATACATGGATGAACAATGACCGAGCGGCTTAGGCGAGATGCAATAGATGGTATAAAATACAGCATATACATACATATGAGATGAGTAATGCAAGGTATGTGAACATCATTATTAAAGTGGCATTAATAAAATGACTAGTGATCCATTTGTTAGAGTGGCCAATGATATCAGGTCTGTATGTTGGCAGCAGCCTCTCTGTGTTTAACAGTCTGATGGCCTTGAGATAGAAGCTGTTTTTCAGTCTCTCAGTCGCAGTTTTGATGCACCTGTACTGACCTCGCCTTCTGGATGGTAGCGGGGTGAACAGGCAGTGGCTCGGGTGGTTGTTGTCCTTGATGACCTTTTAGTTGTATGTGTAGGTGTTTGTGTGTTTCCTGTACGTGTGTATGTGTGTGTGTACTGTACATGTGTGTTTGTGTGTGTGTTTGTGTGTGTGTGTGCCTATGTGTGTGTGTGCCTATTGCTCTATCTTCATAGGGATGTTCTCTTCTACATCAAGACTCTCTGTCGATTGAGGACAGGAAGCCCCTAAGAAACTCCAACTGTCAAGCTGGTGCAATAACCTAAAAGAATGAGTGTACTGAAATGACACAATCAACTATTACACTGCACACTTCCAGTGCAGGCTACTGCTAGCTACATCTAGCCTGGCTTTGAGCCATTGATGGATGGATAGACAGTTTATATTGCAGCTATATGTTTTTTTAGTATGGGAATCAAACAGACGATCCTTCGAAGCCATTCAATCAAGTATTTTTGCCTGGTGCAACAGAACAGGCGTTTTGATTGTTTGTCGTTTTTCCTCCTGTATGTCATTTTCATGGATATCTTCTCTTTATTCCATAGAGACATTCCTTACCGACAGACAAGCTTTCTGAGATTCCCCAGAGTTTTACCCAAAAGGCTCAGACCTTTTCTTGTTCCGTCAATGCGGGCCGGCACCCGTGTCTCCCTGGGCCATGGCTCCGACAGCCCTGCTCTCACTTGGGGCCAAAGCCAGGCCACTGATACTTTTCAGCTGGCATTTCCATAACAATAGCTAAATGTGAACTTTAAGTAGGTTTAAGCCCTTAGACTGCAATATCTACTAAGCTAACATATGCAATTGTTTTAAGATGGTCATAAAAAAAGTATAATTTTGCCATTTGATTTGGAATTTTAGGACACCAGTATGTATAAAAAAATATATATATTTGATAAAACATTGAATTTTATATTTACTGCTGTATCCCATAGAAACGGCAAGCTTCTACCATAAACACATAGGGTGCTATTAAATATTCAAAATTATGTCACCTTGTGATGCACAGGTGCATCAATCGACTCTAGGGGTTAAAGAGGACTGCCTTTAAAAAGAAACTAATCCCTTTGGAAACAGCCTGTGTGGCATCGATATGGGTCAGAAACATTTATTCTAATGTCAAAATTGAGTACAAAGTCTAAATAGGATAATTTTTTTTCAGTCTCGTCCAAAACTGAGTTTGAAAGCTCTGTGCGTCACAACTGGTAAATTAAGGTTGGATTTTGATTTGAGGATGTCCATTTGACAACTAACATGGGGTGAACAGCTGCAGTGATTGCTCTCTATCCAGAAAGATAGACACTGAGATAGACCAGACCAGCAGGTACGACTTGGTTTAATGACATTAACATAAACCACTGGAAACACAACACTGGAGCTGACATTAACATAAAACACTGGAAACACAACACTGTAGCTGACATAAACATAAACCACTGGAAACACAACACTGGAGCTGACATTAACATAAAACACTGGAAACACAACACTGGAGCTGACATTAACATAAACCACCGGAAACACAACACTGGAGCTGACATTAACATAAACCACTGGAAACACAACACTGGAGCTGACATTAACATAAACCACTGGAAACACAACACTGGAGCTGACATTAACATAAAACACAACACTGGAGCTGACATTAACATAAAACACAACACTGGAGCTGACATTAACATAAACCACTGGAAACACAACACTGGAGCTGACATTAGCATAAAACACTGGAAACACAACACTGGAGCTGACATTAACATAAACCACTGGAAACACTACACTGGAACTGACATTAACATAAAACACTGGCAACACAACACTGGAGCTGACATTAACATAAACCACTGGAAACACAACACTGGAGCTGACATTAACATATAACACAACACTGGAGCTGACATTAACATAAAACACAACACTGGAGCTGACATTAACATAAAACACAACACTGGAGCTGACATTAACATAAAACACAACACTGGAGCTGACATTAACATAAACCACTGGAAACACAACACTGGAGCTGACATTAACATAAAACACTGGCAACACAACACTGGAGCTGACATTAACATAAACCACTGGAAACACAACACTGTAGCTGACATTAACATAAACCATTGGAAACACAACACTGGAGCTGACATTATTTAACATAAAACACTGGCAACACAACACTGGAGCTGACACTAACATAAACCACCGGAAACACAACACTGGAGCTGACATTAACATAAACCACTGGAAACACAACACTGAAGCTGACATTAACATAAAACACACAACACTGGACTAAACCACTGGAAACACAACACTGTAGCTGACATTAACATAAACCATTGGAAACACAACACTGGAGCTGACATTATTTAACATAAAACACTGGCAACACAACACTGGACATTAGCATAAAACACTGGCAACACAACACTGGAGCTGACATTAACATAAACCACTGGAAACACAACACTGAAGCTGACATTAACATAAAACACTGGAAACACAACACTGGAGCTGACATTAACATAAACCACTGGAAACACAACACTGGAGCTGACATTAACATAAAACACAACACTGGAGCTGACATTAAAATAAACCACTGGAAACACACCACTGGAGCTGACATTAACATAAAACACTGGCAACACAACACTGGAGCTGACATTTAACATAAAACACTGGCAACACAACACTGGAGCTGACATTAACATAAACCACTGGAAACACAACACTGAAGCTGACATTAACATAAAACACTGGAAACACAACACTGGAGCTGACATTAACATAAACCACAACACTGGAGCTGACATTAACATAAAACACAACACTGGAGCTGACATTAACATAAAACACTAGAAACACAATACTGGAGCTGACATTAACATAAAACACTGGAAACACAACACTGGAGCTGACATTAACATAAACCACAACACTGGAGCTGACATTAACATAAACCACTGGAAACACAACACTGGAGCTGACATTAACATAAAACACAACACTGGAGCTGACATTAACATAAACCACTGGAAACACAACACTGGAGCTGACATTAACATAAAACACAACACTGGAGCTGACATTAACATAAACCACTGGAAACACAACACTGGAGCTGACATTAACATAAACCACTGGAAACACAACACTGGAGCTGACATTAACATAAAACACTGGAAACACAACACTGGAGCTGACATTAACTTAAAACACAACACTGGAGCTGACATTAACATAAAACACAACACTGGAGCTGACATTAACATAAACCACTAGAAACACAACACTGGAGCTGACATTAAGATAAAACACTGGCAACACACTGGTGTGGTGTAAGTCTTAGGTGGAATTGCAGCATGATAGCTCTGATGATGTGAGGAGGTAGAAATCTTATTCTTTGTACCTGGATCTGAGTGTAAAGAGGGGTAAAGTACACACACCTGCCTGATATGAAAGGGATGTTCCTCTGAGTCAAAACCTTGACTTGAATTCTGACACATTTCCTGAACCAGTCATTCCAATGAAGTCCCACTGCCTGACTACAGCGGACTTGAGCCTCTGCTGTCAAGCTAACTCTAAACTAAAATCTCAACTCGCAAGGAGAGCTCCATGAATACATTTATTTTCATATGTGGAACCAGAGAATGCACAGTTTGTTTTACTGGAAGTGGTTCTCTTCCCCCAATCCCCACCCCCTTGGCCCGACCCCTGAGGCCCCAAGCCTGGGTCGCGAGGACTGGCAGCTGGGACCCTGGCTCCACAGGCCCCTCCACCACCACATGCTTCAACCCCTGGTGATGAGCTGGCTACTGGGTTTGGGAAGTTGAGTAGACGATCCCCAGCCCATTGACGTCAGTCACCCACACACCACAAGACCTCTGTCGGGAGTTTCAAAACAAAGTTCGCTGCCAAGGCAACATGGAAAAAGCTGGCCTGTGTGACCGTGTGTACGGTAAACAGTGGAGTTTCTCTGAATCGGCAGGAAAAAGGAAAAGGGTTTGAATTTCCTCCAGCGTCTCAAGATACAGCTAATACATCCTGCTGAGATGGGGACAACACAAACTAAACTGAACAGACATGTCAGATTTAAAGGCCTACTACAGTCATTTTAATAGTGTGTATTGGTATTTATATATATTTTTTATTTAACCTTTATTTAACTAGGCAAGTCAGTTAAAAACAAATTCTTATTTCTAATGACGGCCTACCAAAAGGCAAAAGGCCCCTGTGGGGACGGGATTACATGTTTTATTTAATTTAAAAGAAATATAGGACAAAACACACACATCATGACAAGTTGGACAACACAACACTACATAAAGAGAGACCTAAGATGACAACATAGCATGGCAGCAACATGACAACACAGCATGGTAGTAACACAAGATGGCAACTACATGGTAGCAACACAACATGACAACAACATGGCAGCAACATGACAACACAGCATGGTAGTAACACAACATGACAACTACATGGTAGCAACATGACAACAACACAGCCTGGTAGTAACACAACATGACAACAACATGGTAGCAACACATGACAACACAGCATGGAAGTAACACAACATGACAACAACATGGTAGCAACACATGAAAACACAGCATGGTAGAAACACAACATGACAACAACATGGTAGCAACACAACATGACAACACAGCATGGTAGAAACACAACATGACAACAACATGGTAGCAACACAACATGACAACAACCTGGTAACAATACAACATGACAACACAGCATGGTAGCAACATGCCCTCAACATGGTAGCAACACAACATGACAACAACATGGTAGCAACACATGACAACACAGCATGGTAGAAACACAACATGACAACAACATGGTAGCAGCACAACATGACAACAACATGGTAGCAACATAACATGACAACACAGCATGGTAGCAACATGACAACAACATGGTAGCAACATAACATGACAACACAGCATGGTAGCAACACAACATGACAACAACATGGTAGCAGCACAACATGACAACAACATGGTAGCAACATAACATGACAACACAGCATGGTAGCAACACAACATGACAACAACATGGTAGCAACACAACATGACAACAACATGGTAGCAGCACAACATGACAACAGCATGTTAGCAACACAACATGACAACAACATGGTAGCAACACAACATGACAACAACATGGTAGTAGCACAACATGATAACAACCTGGTAACAACACAACATGACAACACAGCATGGTAGCAACACAACATGACAACAACATGGTAGCAACATGACAACAACATGGTAGCAACACAACATGACAACACAGCATGGTAGCAACACAACATGACAACAACATGGTAGCAACACAACATGACAACAACCTGGTAACAATACAACATGACAACACAGCATGGTAGCAACATGCCCTCAACATGGTAGCAACACAACATGACAACACAGCATGGTAGCAACACAACATGACAACACAGCATGGTAGCAACACAACTTGACAACAACATGGTAGCAACACAACATGACAACAACATGGTAGCAACACAACATGAGCAACAACACATGAAAACAACAAGGTAGCAGCACAACATGACAACACAGCATGGTAGCTACACATGACAACACAGCATGGTAGCAACACCACATGACAACAACATGGTAGCAGCACAACATGACAACACAGCATGGCAGCAACACATGACAACAACATGGTAGCAACACAACATGGTAGCAGCACAAAACAGGGTACAATCATTGTTGGGCACAGACAACAGCACAAAGGGCAAGAAGGTAGTAAGATAACAAGATATCACAATTGTAGCAGGAATAGGTGAGTTGGTACCATGACTACAGTACATATGAATAGATGAGTTGGTACCATGACTACAGTACATATGAATAGATGAGTTGGTATCATGACTACAGTACATATGAATAGATGAGTTGGTACCATGACTACAGTACATATGAATAGATGAGTTGGTATCATGACTACAGTACATATGAATAGATGAGTTGGTACCATGACTACAGTACATATGAATAGATGAGTTGGTACCATGACTACAGTACATATGAATAGATGAGTTGGTACCATGACTACAGTCCATATGAATAGATGAGTTGGTACCATGACTACAGGACATAGGAATAGTTATTGTAGAAGAGAGAGTGACAGGCATCAAATTAACCAAATGAAATGATGACTGAATAGCTATTTCTTAGTATTATTATGAAAGTAGAAGAAAAAGCAGAAGAGACTCACTATAAAAAGAGAAATAAATCTTAATGTGACTTCCCTGGATAAATAAATAGAAAGGCAATAAGTTACAGGAACAGTAGAGGAAGTTGTCCTACTACATTATGTATCACAGTGACAGCATCAACAAGACAATGAATAATGATGGTTTCTCTGGAAAGACACCCTACCCTGTAGGGAACGGCTCAGCCCTTACGTTAACAACCATGTATACCTGATCCCATCTATACCTCACTGGGCTGTGATACTGTGTCTGGTGGCAATGTGAGAGAGGTTAGCTCCCACAGGGCCGAACGCATAGCATCGCTGTTCCTGTTTACATTCTTTCCTGCTTCCAGCAGCAGTCTGTAACAGCAAAGTCAACAACATCCCAGTGGAGAGAGGCCTTTGTCCCAACACTTTAAAAATAAATCTTCCCTTCTTTGCTTCCTTGAGGTAATCATGCTACTGGCGAGGTGTAATGCAACCACCAAATACTCTGCTCCTGCCTTTGCCATTTCAGATACGGCCCAAGGTCGTGCAACAACTGGTGTAGCTCGTCGATGGCCTCCTGCAGCCATTGTGATGCACTCATCACTTCCGGTCTAGACAGGATGAGCCTTGGGGTCCACTGCAGGACAGGGGACACCGCCGGACAGGGGACACCCCACCGCTGCCACCAAATGATCGCATAGTAGGTGAAAGGAAGGTTTCTATTGGTCTATGTTGTTTTTACCCGTCAAGTCATGTCAGATCTGTGATGACATCAACGATGGGAGGAAGGAAGGATACATTGTGACGGTATTGGAGGGCAGCCAGTGGCTTTTGAGTAGACTAATGAAGCCTTGTTCAAACCTCTCCTTGGGAACCCCGAGACGCTCTATGTATTTATCACCTAGCACACCGGGATTCAGCTCGTCACTTAATCACTTCAAGCCCTTGAATAGGTGAATCAGGTGTGCTAGTTCAGAACCACAACATGCTGAAAGGTCTGGGAGATTAGTTGACGAGGAGAGGTTTGAAAAATGCTGGACTAGATGCTATTACCACAGTCTACTTCATTTAAATGTACTGTATGTTGTTCCTTCAAAACTAAAGTTGACTTACATCCTATACGACACTACAATTACAGAAAGTTAAGACACAAAACAAGACAAATTCATGCTCATTTTAATCATTTCATACAAAACATTTGTTTATCACAATATACAATACCTTACCATACATTGTGTGAGACTTTTTGAGAAATACATGGGAAATATAAGTACATCTTAAACAATGTAATATTTCAATATACATAAAGCTGTACAATGACCCGTCACCGTACATAATATAGGAACAATGCAGCCTTCATATGGCTCCAGATAACAACAGGAAAACAAGGGAAACCAAGGAATTACGTTTCTGCCAAGCACCGCCCAAGAGATGTTGAGATGTTGTGTGTTTGACTACTGTAGACTACTGTACACTACTATAGACCACTGTAGACTACTGTACACTACTGTAGACTACTGTACACTACTATAGACCACTGTAGACTACTATAGACTACTGTAGACTACTATAGACTATTGTAGACTACAATAGACTACTGTAGACTACTGTACACTACTATAGACCACTGTAGACTACTGTACACTACTATAGACTACTGTAGACTACTATAGACTACTGTAGACTACTATAGACCACTGTAGACTACTGTACACTACTATAGACCACTGTAGACTACTGTAGACTACTATAGACCACTGTAGACTACTGTACACTACTATAGACCACTGTAGACTACTGTACACTACTATAGACCACTGTAGACTACTGTACACTACTGTAGACTACTGTACACTACTATATACCACTGTAGACTACAATAGACTACTATAGACTACTGTAGACTACTGTACACTACTATAGACCACTGTAGACTACTGTAGACTACTATAGACCACTGTACACTACTATAGACTACTGTAGACTACTATAGACAACTGTACACTACTGTAGACTACTGTAGACTACTCTAGACTGCTGTAGACTACTATAGACCACTGTAGACTACTGTACACTACTATAGACCACTGTAGACTACTGTACACTACTGTAGACTACTGTAGACTACTATAGACCACTGTAGACTACTATACACTACTGTAGACTACTGTAGACTACTGTAGACTACTATAGACTACTGTACATTACTATAGACTACTGTAGACTACTATAGACTACTGTAGACTACTGTACATTACTATAGACTACTGTACATTACTATAGACTACTGTAGACTACTGTACATTACTATAGACTACTGTACATTACTATAGACTACTGTAGACTACTGTAGATTACTATAGACTACTGTAGACTACTGTAGACTACTGTAGACTACTAAACATTACTATAGACTACTGTAGACTACTGTAGACTACTGTACACTACTATAGACTACTGTAGACTACTGTACACTACTGTAGACTACTGTAGACTACTGTACATTACTATAGACTACTATAGACTACTGTAGACTACTGTAGACTACTGTACATTACTATAGACTACTGTAGACTACTGTAGACTACTGTACATTACTATAGACTACTGTAGACTACTGTAGACTACTGTAGATTTAGGGATTTCCAGATCCTAACCAACCATTTGAATTTCAAATCCTGGAATGGTTTAGTTTGAGAGTATTTCCCCAAAACAATTTATTGAGAAATTCAAGTTGGCAATTGACATTTCTTGGCAATCAGTTTAACAATTCACAATGTCACCATTGTCACCATTGTCACCAATGTCACCATTGTGAATCTGAAAGGCTGTTTAAGAATGTTCTGTGTAAATCTTGAGGATTATACAGTTGAACAAATGTTTGACTTGTTTTGACAAGTAATGGTAGTGCATATAAATGATACCAAATGTACATTTTATAAATATTATTCTATTTACAGATGAAAGATTATAAATACACTGTTTCAGACAGTTCAAGGTTTGACACAGAACTAGGTGAAAATAAGAGGAGATTGAGTGGCTAAGTTTTCCTCATTCATACACACACACACACACACACACACACACACACACACACACACACACACACACACACACACACACACACACACACACACACACACACACAACACACACACACGTGCACAGAGTAAATGTGGGAAATGTTGTCACATAGTGATGTTCTGCTGATCTCCCCACAGCTGAGAGCTGCAGTTTACATCGCAGTACCATTTAGATGTATTGCTGACAGACTAGCAACTAGGCGCTGAGCTATCCAACTGGTCAAAGTGCTTGACAGAAATGATGGAGAAAACTACAGGGGACATTTTAGATTTACATTAAATTATCATTGAATCAACATTTAAAAAGATGCCATTTGTTTTTTGGTTTAGTTT